>NC_042998.1:198765686-198775686 GCF_006345805.1 Octopus sinensis | reverse complement strand
GTTGTTTCGGTGAATGGCAGCGTATATTGGTTTAGCATCAACAAAAATCGTAATGGATGGTAGCATCTCGATGACAGTTTTGGACAGCTGATGATTAGAGGAGTTATGTCCTCCACAGAACAGTGACATATTCGATATTTGCAATGACGTCTTGAAAGTTCCAGGGTGTCACCGTTCCGTTTATTCATTAGATATTTCGTAGTATTCTCCTGCTCCTGGATTGCAAAATTCCTCGAAATGTGACGTGATGTAACGGTCACGAGTCAACGCGAAGCTACACATTCTGTTAATATTATCATCTTTCTCAAGAAGGCGGCGAGCTGGCAGAAACGTTAGCACGCCGGGCGAAATTCTTAGTGGTATTTCGTCTGCCGCTACGTTCTGAGTTCAAATTCCGCCGAGGTCGACTTTGCCTTTCATCCTTTCGGGGTCGATTAAATAAGTACCAGTTACGCACTGGGTCGATATAATCCACTTAATCCGTTTGTCTGTCCTTGTTTGTCCTCTCTGTGTTTAGCCCCTTGTGGGTAGTAAAGAAATAGGTATTTCGTCTGCCGCTACGTTCTGAGTTCAAATTCCGCCGTGGTTGACTTTGCCTTTCATCCTTTCGGGGATCAGTACCAGTTGCGCACTGGAGTCGATGTGATCGACTTAATCCGTTTGTCTGTCCTTGTTTGTCCACTATGTGCTTAGCCCCTTGTGGGTAGTAAAGAAATAGGCATTTCGTCCGTCTTCACGTTCTGAGTTCAAATTCCGCCGAGGCCGACTTTGCCTTTCATCCTTTCAGGGTCGATTAAATAAGTACCAGTTGCGCACTGGGGTCGATGTAATCGACTTAATCCCTTTGACTGTCCTTGTTTGTCCTCTCTATGTTTAGCCCCTTGTGAGCAATCAAGAAATAATTATCATCCTTCTCAAGTTTACAGGAAACATATCTTTTTTATGATGTACAGTCTTAATAAGAAACTTTGTAACTGGAATCATTTGAAGAATCTAGAATTTATCCCAAGTTATAGGTACCTCCAAAAGAGCAACACCTCATTCTAACGAGACGTTAGTAAAGTGAAGCTTTAGTGAGATGCTAGTGTACACCAAGGTTCCTCCATTTTCAACTTGAAGGAGAAAAGGCAGAGAAAATTGACTTGATTCAATCATCTGTTTAACCTAGATATGTTTACGAAGATAAATAGGAACATATGCGCGCGCTAGTGTGTTTTGTGTGTGTGTATGAGAGAGAGAGAGAGAGATGAGACGAGATGAGATTACCAAGTTGATAAAGTACTCAATACTAGTAAGTAGAATAATGTAAAAAAATTGTTATTTTTATTGACTAAGTGCAATTTGTTTCGCTACATTAAACTTGAAGCATATTGATTTTATAAGTTTAATGTTGCGAAACAAATGATACGATTGTCAACAAAAATAATAATAATAATAATAAAAATGTAATGTGTGTGTGTGTGTGTGTGTGTGTATGTGTGTGCGCGTATTAATATATGCATGTATTTGTATATGTGTTAATTTTTCCAGTTCAATACTCATAAATTTTTTCTAACTGAAAATGTACAGATTTTGTCGAATTATGGCTTCGTTCATAAGCAAAACTAATTGTCGATGATTTTGCTTTTAGCTGCAGATCAACTCTGATCGAATAGTCCTGTGGTCACAGGTATTCAGTCTATCGCTTTTTGCAGTAATTGGATACCCCCGTTGGCCTTGTCTAATATGTTGTTTTATAAAACAATATATGCGAAGTTCGAGGGTGCTATTTCTGGCGTGTTGCACGACCAGGAAGGGACTACCTCGCAAGAAATGTAGTTAACACCAATTAGCGATTCCTAAATTGTTTTACTTCAAATGCATAATTGTTCTGTCTGGCGTTTTTAGCCATTATTTAATTACTACTGCTTGATCATCTTTGATTGTATGTCTAGGGAATCAGGGGTGAAACAAAGTTCAATAGAAACAGCTACAACAAAAACACAAGCCAACAACGTCCCTTTTACACAGTCACTAGACCTGCTAGAAATAACAATCAAATCTCCTTGAAATCACGCTTTACCCCCCCCCCCTAACTTTAAAAAAAAGGATATATAGAATAATGCATTCCTGGTTGTCCTATTTCTGGAAAAAACAAAAAACTAGCAGGAATCGATCGTCATTTTGAGTGTTTTCAATCATAGTTGTGCTAGAAAAGTGAATTGGAGTTTTATAATATTTTATAAAGCGACTTAGAGTACCATACCAAGGTACTTATCAAACACTTGTACAAATAGATTTATTTAAAAAAGATTATGTTTAATAATAAACTATTCTGTTGAATCTGGGGAGAGTCATTTTCTTTTTGTGCCTTATAATATAACACACTCACCGGTAAAATTTCCACTTTTTTTCTTATTTTTATTTTCCTAAAATTTTCGTTGCGTCTTGCAACATTTTCAAGTGGAAATTTTACCGGTGAGTGGGTTATATTATAAGGCACAAAAAGAAAATGACTCTCCCCAGACATAAGAGAATATGCTTCAACACACGAATTCACATAAAGAATCTTGCAAACCAAATCCCAAAAACGAAATAAACTATTGTATATTTCAGAAATACCTGTCATGACTCCGCAGGATGCCACGGATACCAAATGCAGTATGAGCAGTGATTTAGTGCCTCTGGTGACACCCGCCGTGTCTCCTATTCCTGTCGGTCATAATCTGCTACAACACCAGCAGGAACTGCAACCTTTACTGCCTTTGCCACCACAACAACAGCAGCAGCAGCATCACCCACTACAACCGCAACAGCATCAGCAAGAACAGCAACAGCCACAACCCATACAGCCGGAACAACAGGAACAACAAATGTTATTGCAGCAACAGCAACAACAACAGCAACATCAGCAGCAACAACAACAACAGCTGCAGCAACATCTCTTACAGCAACAACAACAACAACTACTACATGTGCAACAAGGGCCCGTACCATGTATACCAAATGGTTCTGACATTCTTCCTGTGTTTGCAAGGAAAATATATTCATCGGGCAACGAGGTTTGTTTGTTGTTGTCATTGTCGTTGTTGTTGTTATTGTTATAATAGTAGTAGTAGTAGTAGTAGTACTACTACTACTACTACTACTAAGTAGTAAGTAATAGTAGTAGTAGTGATGGTGGTGGTGGTGGTAGTAGTGGTGGTAGTGGTGGTGGTAGTAGCAGTAGTAGCAGCAGTAGTAGTAGCGGTAGTAGTAGTAGTGGTAGTAGTAGTAGTGGTAGTAGTAGTGGTAGTAGTAGTAGTAGTAGTAGTAGTAGTAGTAGTAGTAGTAGTGATGGTGGTGGTGGTGGTGGTGGTAGTAGTAGTGGTGGTGGTGGTGGTAGTAGTGGTGGTAGTGGTAGTGGTAGTAGCAGTAGTAGCAGCAGTAGTAGTAGCGGTAGTAGTAGTAGTGGTAGTAGTAGTAGTGGTAGTAGTAGTGGTAGTAGTAGTAGTAGTAGTAGTAGTAGTAGTAGTAGTAGTAGTGGTGGTGGTGGTGGTGGTGGTGGTAGTAGTAGTGTTGGTGGTAGTAGTAGTAGTAGTAGTAGTAGTAGTACTGGTAGTAGTAGTTGCAGCAGAAGTAAGGAGAAAATAAATACCTATGTTGTTTATTTTGTTTGGTGCAGATCAGCCCTATCTATCAACGGACCTACAATGAAAGACTTTCCAGTCGTAACCAAGTCAGCGTCATCTATTACCATGGAAAGTAGTTTAGATTTAGGATTGTCTTTGATAGACGCCCTTACCAGTTTGAAACGACTGAGTTTTTTCTCGATTTTTGTTTTTATGAAATTTGCTGCACCTGAGCTTGTACCTTGATTTGGTGATGTTAAGAATATTTTGGTGACATGGGTTGTGCGTCATTATAAATGCTATGACGTTCTGTTGTTGTGCTTCCCTTTCATGGCTTGCTCTAAGTCGTTGTATAAATATTTCTTTATCTCGCTTTATACCATTTTCTATAAATAGGAATGAATGTTTTTACTTGATTAGAAATCCTTTGCGTTCTGTGAGACATTTATTTTTGTATCTATGTCATTAACAATAGTACAAATTGTCCTGCCTTTACAGTATGGAATATTCTGTTTCGTATGTGTTCAATGGATTATTCAAAGTCCAGGTATGGTATGTGTCTTTATAATATGTGTCCGTGATGAAGGTGGTGTCATTTTTAATTACCATTATGTCAAGAAATGGTAATTTTGTTGTATTGCTCATCCCCTTTGTAAGTTTCAAAGTTGGGTGCATATTGTTTAGGAGATTGTTGAATTCTTCAAAGTATCTAGATCTATTGTCCAAGTTAGGAAACGCTCATCGCGATTTATCCTCCATGCATTTTCTATGTACCTTCTAAAGCCAGTGCCGTAGTTTTGTTCCATGTATCCCTTTACAGAGTTCGCATTACATGGGAAAAACTTTGTTCCCATTGTTGTGCCTCTAAATTGAAGATAATTATTGAAAAAATGTGTTGTTTTCAAGAGTAGATTGTCCGGATCTAATATAAGGGATATGAGAATTTTACTAGGAATCATTTCCCTGTGTTTTACAACACAATATTTAAATGTTATTATTCCCAAATGTGTGGAATATTTGCGTAGAGGCTTACTATAACACTAACCAAGAACGAATTCGATTCTGCTGGCTTGGGTAGGTGAGAGTGGAAATCGATGTCATTCCGAATGAAATTTGTTATGTTGGTACAGTGGTTTCAAAATGATGTCAACCAAATCTTTTAGCCGGTCCTGCTATAATAGGTCTAGGTTTAAATCTTTTGGTTGTCGTAATTTTGCGCCTTTACTGCATTTTGTTTTTCCTATGATTCCATAAAAGTTGCTGACTTTTGTTTCAAAATCGGCAATGCAGTCACTATTACTTTAGTGTTTCGAAATCAGATTTCTGAGCCTCTTCGTGATACAGTAATCCATATTTGGAGGTATTTGGTAGAAAAAGGATATATCTTTAAAGTGATGTTCAGCAGAATCCCTGTAATATCCGGCATCCAATATGACAATAGGACCAACTTAACCTGCTTTTTGATGACTTTTGTGTTGTTTTTTGTAGAAATATGTAAATATGCATTGTTTATATTTATATGTGTCTGTACAGATAAGTAGATAGATAGATAGATAGATAGATAGATAGATAGATAGATAGATAGATAGAGTGAGAGAGACAGTGAGAGAGTGAGAGAGAGAGAATGGAAAGAAAAAGTTCACAGAGAAACTATTGTTCTGTAGAAGTGTAGATTTCTTGGACTATATATATATATATATATATATACACACTCGTATGTGTTAGTTAGTTAGTTAGTTAGTTAATTTGGCTCAAAAGCAAATAGCAAGGCCATGTAGGGGGACATGGAGTTAAGTACAGAGTGGTGTTCATGTAAAGAGTTCAGGCCACTTGAGGTCAAGGGAGGCTTTGAACAAAGCGGTCGTCGGCAACTTCACCATCTCGCCTGGCAGCTTGTTCCACGGATCCGCAACCCGGACGGAGAAAGCTCCTCTCCTTCGATTGAGATGAAATCGTCGCAGGTAGAGCTTTTCGGAATGACCCCGCAGCCGTATCGCGGTATAATAAGTTTACCTATAACAAACAAGCAATTATTCTATTTCAAGGTAGATGTTGTCTACCTTGACTTTGCTAAGGCTTTCAACTCTGTGCCACACAAAAGGCTTATGGTGAAACTCTCTGCAATGGGTGTGAGGGATGACCTTTTTAACTGGTTGAAATCCTTCATTCTCAGCCGAAAGGAGGTAGTCACAGTTCTAGGACAGCATTCTACACCATATGAGATGTCATCGGGTGTACCACAGGGATCTGTCCTTGGTCCCCTCTTGTTTGTGGCATACATTAATGACATAGATGCCAATTTAAAGAATGCCACAGTATTGAAATATGCAGACGACATCAAGCTGTACCTTGAAATCAAGAGGACAGATTCTGATGTCTACAACTCTTTCCTGCAATCAGACCTAGACACAATGCAGCAATGGATCACAGACTGGCAACTGAAACTGGCTGTGGACAAGTGTACCACCATGCATTTTGGGAGAAAAAACCCTGCGTCCACATACTCCCTCCACAACACTGATATCAAGAAATCCTCTTGCGAGCGTGACCTAGGCATCACTGTCAGCAGTGATTTGCGTTGGACAAAGCATATCTCTAAAATTGTCAAGAAGGCCGAGGGTGTCTTGGCATCACTCCGCAAGACTTTTGTTAGCCGCTCTCCAGCCATCTATTTAAAACTGTATACAGCTATGGTACGACCACACTTGGAATTCGCATCATCAGTTTGGAACCCCTATCTTGCTCAGAACATTGACCTCCTGGAATCTGTCCAGAGACGTGCAACCAAACGTGCATACCCTCCATACGTGCATACCCTCCATCAGACACCTACCATATTCCGAGCGCCTTGTTTCCCTGGGCATGGATTCACTGAAGCTCCGGCGTCTGGCGATGGACTTGGTAAACACCCACAAAGTTATCAACCACCTCACCAACAACAACACTGAACACCTTTTTGATCTCCATGTGTCTAACACACGTGGACATGCCTACAAAGTCAGAAAACAACACAGCTCCCATGACTTTCGGAAACATTTTTTCACGCTCAGAGTTGCTGAAGCATGGAATAAACTGCCTGTGTCAGTTGTTGACTGCCATGACACTGCATCCTTTAAGGCCCTCATGCTTTCCGAAATCCGCCGAAACTACACCTGATTATATATACACTTTAGATGAGTTGTAGTTCACCTGAGCACTGTACACAATTATTATTATTATTATTAGTTAATTTGTTGACTAGTTAATAATAATAATAATAATAATAATAATAATAATAATAATAATAATAATAATAAGTCAAATAGAACTAATATGTACGCTTCTTATTACGTGAGGGGGATACAAACATAAACACACACACACATATATCCTTTAGCTAATTATAAGTTGATGAATTGTGACTCAAGGGATTTATTAAAATAATTCAATGTTCAATAGCACAAAGGGCTTCTACAATTTCCATCAACTAATTTCAACAAAGCATCGAGCTGCCCGGAGCTATATCAGAATACACGTGCCGAAGTTTCCACCGCAAATCACGTGATTGCAAAGCGACCACTTTAAACACACACACACCCATTCCTGTTGCTGTTAGTTCCTTAGATTTTTGTTCATTCATTTGTACAAGTGTTTATTCGTGTCGAAATATCCTTTAGCTAATTATACTGGACTCACGTTTGTTAAGTTGATGAATTGTGACTAAAGGGAGTTTATTAAAATATTTTATGGAGATTTTCTTGTTTGTTTTTGGATACTTTGTTGCTGTTTCGCTCAAGGTAAATTCTGATTGAACATATCTATGACAAAACAGATATTCAGTCGTTTATCCAACGTAGCCAGTACCACCTTGTAAAATAATGATCAACGCTTCTACTTTTTCTCTACTTTTCCCCATTTTTTTTCTCCATTTTTGTCAAGTGCCTTCTGTTCAAAATGTCAAATAAACTCTGTTTTTTCTTTCCTTGCTGCGTAGAAGTAATAACTACGTATTTTGTATCCTTGTACGTTGTATTATGGTAATTGTCGCTTGTTTTCTGAGCCTTTTCACTTGATTACATTTTGTAATGTATCCTTTCTTTTAACAAGATCTTAAGAGATGTTATTTGAACGACGATTAAGCTTTTATTTTTTACTTGTCTCAGCCATTAAGGCTACGGCCCAGCTAGAGCACAGCCTTGAATTTTAGTCGAACAAATGAACCCCGGTACTTATTTTTTTTAAAGCCTGGTACTTATTCTATCCATCTTTTTTGCTGAACCACTAATGGGCGGGGACGTAAACAAACCAGCACCAGTTTTCAGGCAGTGGTCACACACACGTACACACACACACTCTCTCTCTGTCTCTGTCTCTCTCTCTCACACACACACACGTACACACATTCACACACGCACACACACATACATTCACACACGCACACACACACGCACACACATTCACACACGCACACACACATACGACAGGCTTCTTTCTGTTTTTGCCTACAAAAATCCACTCACAAGCCTTTGGTCGGCCCGAGGTTGTAGTAGAAGACACTTACGGATGGGGTCACGCAGTGGGACTGAACCCAGAACCATGTGGCTGAAAAACAAACTTCTTGCAACACAGGCGCGATTATTTCTAACAGGTTGCGCAACCCTGTACAGGCTTTTTCGTTAGCTCTTTGGATACTGTCTTTCGTAACCATGTGTTGTGATATTGTGTGGAGGCGCAATGGCCCAGTGGTTAGGGCAGCGGACTCGCGGTCGTAGGATCGCGGTTTCGATTCCCAGACCGGGCGTTGTGAGTGTTTATTGAGCGAAAACACCTAAAGCTCCACAAGGCTCCGGCAGGGGATGGTGGTGATCCCTGCTGTACTCTTTCACCACAACTTTCTCTCACTCTTACTTCCTGTTTCTCTTGTACCTGTATTTCAAAGGGCCGGCCTTGTCACTCTCTGTGTCACGCTGAATATCCCCGAGAACTACGTTAAGGGTACGCGTGTCTGTGGAGTGCTCAGCCACTTACACGTTAATTTCACGAGCAGGCTGTTCCGTTGATCGTATCAACCGGAACCCTCGTCGTCATAACCGACAGAGTACTTCCATGTGATATTGTGTAGATTTCCTTATATATGTCACAGTTGTAATTTTATTTCTGAAACCTAAAAATATAAGATTAAGATATTTTTGCCTAGCATCAAGTTTACTTTCTTCCTTTATCTGGAAATACAAGCATATTTTTATATTCCTGATTAAATTAAGGAGGTAATTTTCGAAGAACGGCAAGTATTTCTTTTGTGGTTAGTATTTCCGACATCTTAATTTAAGTTACTCTGTGGACTTCTTTATTTCCTTTATCGTAGCGTATAGATGCTCTCTCTCTCTCTCTCTCTCTCTCTCTCTTTCTCTCTCTCTCTCTCTATCTATCTATCTATCTACTATTTATCTGTACAGACACATAAATATGAACGATGTATATTTACGTATGTGTGTGTGCGCGTGCGTAATGTGTATGTATGTATATATTATATATATATATATATATATATATATATATATATATATTATATATATATATATATATATATATATACATGTGTGTGTGTGTGTTCACCATACAATAATCATGTTCACTTGTGTATTAATAAAATAAGTATATACATTACGATTACATGTATATCCACTCGCCAATATATATATAACGAAACATCTAGGATGTGATTTGCCAGAAGAAGAGAGAAATGTATGGGATTAAGTTGGTGCTCACTTTCAGTCGGGAGGAATGGAACAACATGAAATATAATGCTGTTGACTAAGAAAACGCACTAGCCAGTGAAAGAATCGAACACACTAAAATATAATCGTGATCCCAACAACCTAACTATTGGGCCAAGCGCGCGCACATACACATGCACAAACATACACACACGCACATACACACACGTATATAGCATAACATTTATGTGGTCAGCTTGCTGCAATAAAAACCGTGTAGGCAATACTTGGTCGTCACTAACTGTGACTGTATGTGCTACAAGCACATATATTGATAGAATCAAGAGTTAAACTACTTTTAGCTGCGTAATAACACATTTACATATAGTAACTGGGCAGATAATTGCCCCTCGAGCGGAGAAAAGCTAGAACCCTCGACTGCACAGTTTCATTCTAATGAGAATTGTCTACAGCGTGCTTCCATTTCTTCAATTGAACAACTAATTCCCTCTGTCTGTATATATATATCATATATATATATATATATATATTATATATATATTATATATATATATATATATATATGAGTGTGTGGGTGGAGGCGCAATGGCCCAGTGGTTTCGATTCCCAGACCGGGCATTGTGAGTGTTTATTGAGCGAAAACACCTAAATGCTCCACGAGGCTCCGGCAGGGGATGGTGGTGGTCCCTGCTG
>NC_042998.1:198758186-198760686 GCF_006345805.1 Octopus sinensis | reverse complement strand
GCAACATAAAGCTATGAAATAGTAAGAGTCTTTAGAGTATCGAGAAGAATGTCCCACGGTATTTGTTACGATTCTCTGCGCTCACTGTTCAGGTCCCATCGAGGTCAACTTTGCTTTTCATTCTTTCGGACTCCATAAAAAGGAACCAATTCAGAGCTATCGGTTACCTGTAACTGTTCTTGCCCTTTGCGATCTAACGACAATTCCTGCTACGATAACGGTGCCAATCTGCATCGCCCTTATCTTTCCCTTCAACATCATCAATGGCGAAGAGAGGGGAATTTTTCATAAGTAGGCAACTGGTAGTCTTTCATAACAAAAAAATAAAGAAAAACACTTTTCCCGGATTCGCACCTCAGGGAAGAACTTCCTGGCAAAAAGTCAGTCAGCCATGGCTGAATGGGGTCCTAGATATTGTACTGATTATATATAAACAAGATCGTGATCTTAATTTACCCGTTTTATATTTAATAATTTCTGTGAATTCGTCTGCAGTTGATACTACCTATAAATATTTATATTGAAACACAGAATCTCACAAAATATAATCATCGGCGGTCAATGGAAATTTATTAGTATTTTGCAGTGAATACAGCAAACATTCAAATATATTTCTGTTGAATTTCAATTAATATATCATTAAAGCAATCTTGAAAATAGAATCTGTATGGAAATCTTTGTTGAAAATCTTCAATATTTTTGCTTATAACCATGCTCTTCGTTCACTGAAATTCATATAGGCCCAGTTTGAATTTAGAATTGTTGCTTTCTCTGCTCTTTTGATAGGATAGCCTTGTGAAACACCTAAAAGAAGAAAAACAAAGTCTTCAAGATGAAGTTATGAGACTCAAGGAAGAGCTGTTCCGCTACCGCCACCTAGTAGCCAATAGTCAAAACAGTTCTATCAATTCGGACGCCTATTCTATTTGTTCTTCATTTCACGGTGACAATTTAGTCCTTCATAAGCAGATCGGTTGGTTTATTTTGTTATTTTGTTTTATCTATAACATATTTTCATTATTTCGTTTTTGGATTTGGTTTGCAAGATTCTTTACATGAATTCGTGTGTTGAAGCATATTCTGTTGTGTCTGGGGAGAGTCATTTTCTTTTTGTGCCTTATAATGTAACACACTCACCGGTAAAATTTCCTCTTATTTCTTATTTTTATTGTCCTGAAATTTTCGTTGCGTCTTGCAACCTTTTCAAGTCTTAACTCTGTCCGTTATTTACACCGTGTTCCCTTTTGTTTGTTTGTGCGCATGCGTGTCGGTCAGTGTTTGTGTGTGCCTATACATATATACATACGTACTTGCATGTATGTATAGGCACACACACACACTGACCCACACACATGCACACAAACAAACAAAAGGGAACACGGTGTAAATAACGGACAGAGTTAAGACTTGAAAAGGTTGCAAGACGCAACGAAAATTTTAGGACAATAAAAATAAGGAATAAGTGGAAATTTTACTGGTGAGTGTGTTACATTATAAGGCACAAAAAGAAAATGACTCTCCCCAGACACAATAGAATATTTTCACTAATGACTAACATAGATGCAAAGGCACAGAATAGTCTCTTAAATCGGCCTCAGTACTTGATTGGTATTTTATCGACCAAGCAACACTGCATTTATAAAACCTCGTGAAGAAAATCGGATCTCATAAACGATGTATTGCACTTTTGACATACTAGTATTTCATCAGCTTTTATAGAAAGGATTACTCACTATTGATCAAACTGCTTAAACATATCGCTTTATCGACTGAAAAGAAGCATAGTGAAATTAAGGAAACCGTTTATGATAATCCTGTTAAGTATTCGAAGGATTAAAATCGATTGTTTATGCAGCAAATAGGTTTAAATATGCTACTTGTTTTCTTTCATATCCAGCTTGGTTTGTATTAAAGGTTATAATTTATGACTTGTGAAATTTCCCTAGATACCTATCCTTTAATCAGTTAGTTTCACATAGCAAATATACGGAAAATATCTCGGGAAATAATGCGCGTGAAAGCCATGGATTAAGCTAAAACCCACACGTTCATATACACGATATTCCCCAATATAACAGTGCAACGAATGACAGTATTCATTAAACCCACAAGTTTGATATTATATATATATATATATATATATATATATATATATAACGGGAAGGTTTACGAAAATAAACAAAAGACGAAGGCAGGTGGAGTACAAACAAACAAATGTATTAGTAATACATAGGAATAGAAATAGAACAAGTCTTTTACGTTTCGAGCCTACGCTCTTCGACAGAAAGATACACAGAATATATATATATATATATATATATATATATATATATATATATATATATATATTCTGTGTATCTTTCTGTCGAAAGTGTGTGGGGGTACCAGAATTTTCGACTCGAGTCAAGTATAATAAACTACTCCAAATCGTGGTTAGAGTTTCCGCATATGTGGAGTTTAAATCTGGCAAGTCGTATAAGTTGGAATACTCAAGTGAACT
>NC_042998.1:198733186-198753186 GCF_006345805.1 Octopus sinensis | reverse complement strand
GTACTCCTGTATTTGTCTGAGTGTTGGGTCCTTTGGGTGATTGGATAAAATGCGGACGTCAAGTTGACCCAGGTTGCCTCCATGTTGGTCCTTGGCGTGTTGGTAGCGCATGGAGGACTGTTTTCTGTTGTCATGTAGAACGCAGCTCGGATAATGGACTGAGTCAATCACTATTGAAAGGTTGCAAGTCGTAACGAAAATTTTAGGAAAAAATTTAGGAAAAATGAATAAGTAAATGAATAAACTCTACCGGTGAGTCTGAAAAGAGTAAGAAGCCAATTGTGAACAACTGGTTCAAAACCAGCAGCTGCTATATTCAGATTACAAATCTACATTTATACAAATAATGATTGAAGCACTTGGTTTTGTAGGTAAATGCCTAACAGTCAGTCCGGATAAGCTTGGATTTTCTGAAAATGAAATCAACCAATTGATTCGCACATAGCAAAATACAATCTGTAAGCGGAACAGTAATGCTATGAAAGACTTTCCTCAAGTTTAAAATGTCACATTGTTTTCGTTATCTACATTCCAAAGACGGAGCTTTGCATCTTTGTTAGAAACCAGCTCCTTCTTCAGACGAAAAATTCGAATAATTATACGCACCCTCACACACACACACACACACATGAAATTTCAGCTTCCGTTTGTCGCTGCTTTTGATGCTTTTGTTTCTCTTTCATCAATACAAGTGTCGCCAGCGTTACAAAAGTATTACATCCATGAAAATCTTGTAACGTAGCGTTCTATCAATCGAAATACCTTCATTGACCTTTATATAGTCTGGAAGTAATTGATAAAATAGGATTCGCATTACAAAACTCTACCTTACGCTAAGATTTTATTGGGCTCAAGGCTCCGTAACTGAGTGGTCCTGTTTACACATGCGCACACGTGATGCGTGTATTCTTTTATTCAAAGCTTAGGCTTCACTCGGTCACTTCTTTGGGTTTCTCGTTTCCATTTTTCACGCCAGCTTTCGTTACATATTAAATGTATGTGAACGAAAGTAGAAAGACCTAAGTTGCAATGGAATAGATTCATATTCTAATGAATAAATACACTGTGTTACCACTTGCAGCGTGGAAGGTGTTTATAAGCCATTAAAAAACACACAAAAGCCGTTCGATTCACTTCAACATTTAAGTTTAATTTGTCAAAATATTTTCGTCGCTTTAAGACCGCGACCTGTTCACTGACAAAGATCCGTGCTGCATCACGGTGAATCGAACGGCTTTTGTGTATTTCTTAAATGGCTTACAAACACCTTCCACGCTGCAATTGTTTTCGTTTCAGCACACGATCTCAGATCAAATCACTTGCTATGCAAGTACATCTCCGTAAAACACTGTGTTATGTTTGTTGAGAAAATTTAATAGAAATTATTTGAGACGCTGTCACAATAGAAAAAAAAACGTGATGCAGCAGAATAAACATATAGTGTACATTTCGAGGTTTTAAAGGGTGACCTTCAGACCAACTCTGTTAAAACATTTAATATCCTGAATAGGTTAAAAATTATAATTTCAAGATATAAATCTATATATATAAAGCTGAAGTTGTCTGTGTGTGTGTGGCAGGTTTGGTAGCTTTCAACTAATACTCTCTCCTCTGAGACTCTGTGGCGCAATTTGACCAAAATTGAAAGTACGATAGAAGAAGGCTTGCTCTTCATTCCGTAGAAGAAAAAATTCAAATCGGACCATGTTAACACCAAAAATTATTTACATCAAAAAGGTGCTTTTTTTTTCTATGAAAATCCCAATTTTTTTACGATTTTTTTACTGTTGTGTCGCCATTTTTCAGTGTATTTCAACCAGAAAAATGTTCACTTAAAGAGAATAACAAGCTACATAATGCAAAATTTTTACTTTTCAAAAAGTACCAATTCTAAAGGGTCGAAACAAACCCGAGCAACGCCGGGTTACACTGTTAGTATTAAGATAAAAATGAGATACACCGTATATGATTATACTTAAAGACCTATAAATGGAGTTAGTATAAGTTCATTGGTATTTTAAATACTCAGATATAAAACGCCAATGGAGAAATTACTGCTTTGAAGAAAGTTCAAATCCGCCTCCGCAAACGAAATGCCATGCAAAGAGATCTATAGAAACTATTCAACAAACAAATATAGAAACAAATTAACGGACCCAAACACAGAACAACGCAGCGAATAAATTCAACTCAAAACCTATTAAAATACAAAAACGACAAATAAAGCATGTTACTTGAACAAATACAATCTTGTCATGGCACTATGTGAATATTTTATCAAAAGGTTACAGAGGAAACCAAAATGTATTGCGATTAGACATGAAAACACAAACATTGAAAACTTCCTTATTAAAATGACAACCCACATTCCTGCAAATCTGTGAATATGCAGCAAATGATCTATGAATTTAATAAATTTGATTACAGACGAGAAAGCTATAACACTTAGCCGTGCAAATGTGATAAGAATCAAGCGCAACAACCAATCCGATAAAAATAAACGAATAAATAAAAATGAAAACGCGTAGTTATATAGATTTTGGTGTTGGCGGGGAGCTGGCAGAAACGTTAGCACGTCGGGCGAAATGCGTAGACGTATTTCCTCTGCCGTTACGTTCTGAGTTCAAATTCCGCCGAGGTCGACTTTGCCTTTCATCCTTTCGGGGTCAATAAATTATGTACCACTTTCGCACTGGGGTCGATGTAACCGACTGAATCCCTTTGTCTGTCCTTGTTTGTCCCCTCTGTGTTTAGCCCCTTGTGGGCAATAAAGAAATATATATATATATTTTGGTGTTGGCGGGGAGCTGGCAGAAACGTTAGCACGTCGGGCGAAATGCTCAACGGTATTTCATCTGCCGTTACGTTCTGAGTTCAAATTCCGCCGAGATCGACTTTGCCTTTCAACCTTTCGGGGTCGATAAATAAAGTACCACTTTCGCACTGGGGTCGATGTAATCGACTGAATCCCTTTGTCTGTCCTTGTTTGTCCCCTCTATGTTTAGCCCCTTGTGGGCAATAAAGAAATATATATAGATTTTGGTGTTGGCGAAGAGCTGGCAGAAACGTTAGCACGTCTGGCGAAATGCGTAGACGTATTTCATCTGCCGTTACGTTCTGAGTTCAAATTCCGCCGAGATCGACTTTGCCTTTCAACCTTTCGGGGTCGATAAATAAAGTACCACTTTCGCACTGGGGTCGATGTAATCGACTGAATCCCTTTGTCTGTCCTTGTTTGTCCCCTCTGTGTTTAGTCCCTTGTGGGCAATAAAGAAATATATATATAGATTTTGGTGTTGGCGGGGAGCTGGCAGAAACGTTAGCACGTCGGGCGAAATGCTCAACGGTATTTCGTCTGCCGTTACGTTCTGAGTTCAAATTCCGCCGAGATCGACTTTGCCTTTCAACCTTTCGGGGTCGATAAATAAAGTACTAGTTACGCACTGGGGTCGATGTAATCGATTGAATCCCTTTGTCTGTCCTTGTTTGTCCCCTCTATGTTTAGCCCCTTGTGGGCAATAAAGAAATATATATAGATTTTGGTGTTGGCGAAGAGCTGGCAGAAACGTTAGCACGTCGGGCGAAATGCGTAGACGTATTTCATCTGCCGTTACGTTCTGAGTTCAAATTCTGCCGAGGTCGACTTTGCCTTTCATCCTTTCGGGGTCGAAAGAAATATATATAGATTTCGGTGTTGTACTTGTTTGATAAGTGGCTTAGTCTAAGACTGCGTTGTAGCTGAACAAAATTACATCGTGGAACAGTCATTTTAGCCATATAAAAACGTATGAAAACTTAGTTTTCGGGTACTTCTCTATTTAATGAAGAGTGAAATCGTTTCGTGATATTTCTGGTCAATGAAACAATTCCGCTGCGTCTGCATTATACAGAATTCTTAACAAAACTAGAGGATTGGTTATGGAAGCCATATTAAAGGCACAACACTGCTAAAATTAGCACAAACAAAAGGTATATTATTCTTTGACTGCTGAAAGCGGACAGGAATCAACGGTCAAAAGTTTAAGCTAGCAGTATTGAAAACATTAACAATGACTGTTTTTCCTGCTAGAAATAGCAGCCAAACCTCACTCAATGCGCTGCATTAGAATTTAAAATAAAAACACTGGATAATATAGTCTGAGGATATTTTGTGTCTAGATGAAAGTTGCGAGGGTCAGTAGAAACACTTATGATCAGTTTAGGCCGTCGTGGGGCCAAACAACAACGACAACCAATCCTATTGTCCTTCCTTATTATAAAATGCTAGTTTTGAATATATATAAGGAGTCTCTTACTATGTCCTCGCCCAATAAAAAAATATGGTTGAACAAATTACAGAAGGACAGCGAGAGGAACCTGACTCTTTCGAACTATACACACATACACATATAGAAGCTCGCGCACACGCACATATATACACACGCACACACACACACACATACACACAAATATATACATACATACATATATATATATATATATATATATTATGTGAAATAGAAAGATGAATAATCTTGTAGTAGATTAATCAAAAGTTTAACCGATACCTTAGTAGCAAAAATAACAGCAGTAAACAGCACGGTTGGAGGTACAACCATATGGTGTTGCAACCGTGCGTTGGTGCGGATAATTGAAATTAAAATATTATTGGTGAATTGAAGAAATGGAGCTGAACGAAGATTGAACAGAAATCGTTTTATTTCATTCTACACGTGTTTCGAAAGGCACGTGTAGAATGAAATAAAACGATTTCTGTTCAATCTGCGTTCAGCTCCATTTCTTCAATTCACCAATAATATTATATATATATATATATATATAGGGAGAGTTTACAAAAAAAACAAAAGACGAAGGCAGGTGGTGTAGAAAACAAACAGACGTATTAATATAACGCTCAGGAATAGAAAAAGTCTTTTACGTTTCGAGCCTACGCTCTTCTACAGAAAGGGACACAGAAAAAAACAAAGAGAGAAAAAAATGTGTGTGTATATATATATATTAGTAAGATTCAGGTAAGCTTGTAGAATGTTGTGCAAAGCTTGTCCATACTTATTGGCTACCTGATGTCATCATACAGTGGAAGTGCCCCTGCTACTGGACATATATCAGGAATTTCATAGTATCTGTAGAGTTTATATAAATAGACAAATGAAAGAAAATAGAATTAGCGACATTCTTTATTTAAAATCACTACAACTTTTTCGACACGATCTTATTCATGTAGTTTATTGGTGAGATGTGCAATCGTTATTTACATCCAAGGTGTAAATTGCACTTCCTCAGGTGACTGTTTAAACAAGTTCTTCGTTAGATGCTCCTGCTATTCCACTCAGTTTCATAAAACATACCCACTGATATATCATTCCCAGCAGTTTACAGACAAAAATGAAACCATAGATATAACGACAAACAAAATCAAAATACATGAATAATCTGTATATTTGCATTTTGACTGTATCTTCTCTATTTGTTATTTTCAACCTCCATCTACGGAATTGTCTGGACGGTGCGTTATTGACTTTTATAACTCTGAATTATAAACCGCACATCCATCGGTTTATATATGTGTTTGATGGGAACTCTGAAAAATCTACCATAATAATTTCGTTTTTGGATTTGGTTTGCAAGATTCTTTATATGAGTTCGTGTGTTGAAGCATATTCTGTTGTGTCTGGGGAGAGTCATTTTCTTTTTGTGCCTTATAATGCAAGACGCAACGAAAATTTTAGGAAAATAAAAATAAGGAAAAGAGTGGAAATTTTACCGGTGAGTGTGTTACATTATAAGGCACAAAAAGAAAATGACTCTCCCCAGACACTACCATAATAAATTTAGGGTTTAATTAGAATGACCAAGGCTAATTCGTTAATTGATTAATTTAATTAATTAATTAATTAATTAATCTATCAATTATGCATGCAAACCAATGTATAGCAATGAAACAGTCCTTCTAGCCATTCAAAACGATCGGAACCTTCAGTAAATTTATGTAACAACATTGTCTTCGTTTTGTAGTTTGATATTATATCCTGCAATAAATGTATCAAACAAACAGTTGGCGAATCTTCTGATTTACACTTTGTAATGGAACATACATACATACATACATACATACATAGTGGAGGCGCGTGGCTTAGTGGTTAGGGTGTTGAACTCATGATCGTAAGGTTGCGGTTTCGATTCCTGGACCGGGCGATGCGTTGTGTTCTTCAGCAAAACACTTCATTTCACGTTGCTCCAGTCCACTCAGCTGGCAAAAATGAGAAATCCTGCAACGGACCGGCGTCCCGTCCTGGGGGTGGGGAATTTCTATGCCACTGAAACCGGGAAACCGGCCCTTATGAGCCTGGCATGGCTCCAGAAGGAACAATTTATTTTTTTTATACACACATACATACACACATACATACACACATGCACACATGCACACATGCATGCATACATGCATACATACATGCATACATACATGCATACATACATACATACATACATACACACATGCACACATGCACACATGCATACATAAATGCATACATACATGCATACATACATACATACATACATACATACATACGTACATACATACATACATACATACATACATACATACATACATACATACATACATACATGCAGTATATACATTTACATTAATTGATACATAGCCGTTCTATTTTTTTACATGATGACCGCCACTGTTGCTGGTGTAAGTGTGCGGGGGGAAAGACTTTACTAACTTGATCGATCTGTCACTGAACCAGGATTTCAATTTTATTTGATTCACACTTTATTATCATTTATATAGAGAATTGCACGAAGCTTAATCAATGTTGTTATCGTGCAATGCCTGTGCAAGAAGATCTTTTTAAAGTGAGGAAAGGCTGCGCACTGAGTCAATCCCACTCACTAAGCAACAGCAGCCATAATCCGAAAAGAAGAACAAGTCAACATCATCGGTAACCACTGAGCCGCAGGTTTTATGTCGGAGTTATCCCAGTTACCTGAGTTACCTTCTCCTAGAAGGATGCCCTAACAAAGGCTAGGAGTCCTTCACTCCTAATGGTTTGACCGCGCGATCGGGTATTCAGTCCGATTATTTCTATGTCCCCGCGCATGATACAGCCTATAGACATTTATTGGATGGCCGTTGACTCCCAAGAGTTCCTCCGCCCTTTGACGGGTTTCGTTTTTCATCCCGAAGGGTGTCCAATAAACACCCTCCTCACCAAGCAAGCTTGATGGGGTTGCCAGTTTAGTTGCCAACGACCCGACCATGCAACAGGTTGTACTGGGTTACATGTTACCAGTAGCACTCGAAAGTGACCTGACATAACATACATACATACATACATACACATATACACGCCTACACACAAGACAAAGAGACAGACAGATATACAGGCAGATAGCGAAAGAAAGAGAAAGAGTGGTGGAGAGAGAGACAGAGACATCCTCTGGCATACCGCCTACACATATATACAGTAATAGCAATCTGCACTTTTACCTGAGTGCATGTTAATGTGTGTATATGTGTGTGTGTGTCTGTGTGTGTAGGGGGTGTGTATGGATAGTGATGGAGTATATGTGTCATCACCTACTACAAGTAGTAGCAACAGCAGCAGTGGTAGTGGTAGTAGTAGTGGCGGTGATGGTGGTGGTGGTGGCGGCAGCAGCAACAGTAGTAGTCGTAGTAGTTGTGGTGGTGGTTGTGGTAGTAGTAGTAGTAGCAGTAGTAGTAGTGGTGGTGGTGGTGGTAGTAGTAGTAGTAGTAGTAGTAGTGGTGGTGGTGGTGGTAGTTGTGGTGGTAGTAGTAGTAGTGGTGGTGGAGGTGGTGGTGGTTGTGGTAGTAGTAGTAGTAGTAGTAGCAGTAGTAGTAGTGGTTGTGGTGGTGGAGGTGGTGGTGGTGGTGGTGTGGTGGTGGAGGTGGTTGTGGTAGTAGTAGTAGTAGTAGCAGTAGTAGTAGTGGTTGTGGTGGTGGAGGTGGTGGTGGTGGTGGTGGTGGAGGTGGTTTTGGTGGTAGTAGTAGTAGTGGTGGTTGTGGTGGTTGTGGTTTTGGTGATGGTAGTAGTAGTAGTAGTAGTAGTAGTAGTTGTAAATTTGTTTTCGAGAACTTTAATATTTTCTGTTCATGTAAGATCTTGTTAACCGAAACAAGACCTTACACGTACGTATGGAAATATGCCGCTATTTAGAGAAAAACCATCAAAGAACGCAGACTTGAAATTTGTGGGAAGAAAACTATAGAAACTAGATAAAAGAAGAAGAAGAGACAGATCTTGTAGTATATATATATATATATTTGGCATAATTGCTGGAGGACACAAATGTAAGAAAAAAACATAATAATAACCATGTAGAGATAATGCAAAACAGTAGCGCGTCGAGGAGACTGGTCAACGAGATCCAAGTGTGCTCAACATAACACGTGATACATCTGATCTTGCAGATGACTGACGGAACTGGAAAGTATTGTACTCTACGTTTCCGTTATCTACCTTGAAATACTGGAATATTCCACTTGAGAATCCTTTATTTTAAGTAACTAATAACAGAAAAATCCACTTCAGATTATACAGTTTTAATAAGCTTTATTTAATGTTCCACTTCAGAAATTGTCATTATAAGAAGCTGTATATAAAAGGCTAAGTTTTGTTTTGATGTTGGGAAAATATTTCAAAGCTTACATAAAAAAAAAGAGACTTTAGTTGTTGTATAAATTGTTATATAAATCGCTACTTTACTATAATAATAGCTGAACCCGTGCCGTCAAAAATGACGACTAATTGAAGTATTTTACATATAAATAAGGTACAGAATCAAGTTTTTAGTTTAATAATTCTTTTATTGTCAAATTTTTGGGGAAAAAATTTCTCCACAACTAACATCTTGTGACTACTTGTTTCCTTCAAAGGAATTTTAAAGTTTTCCTTCTTTCTTGTACGAATGAAGGCCACATAAATTCGGGATAAAATATGGATGGTAAATTAAATTAATACACTTGTCAATGTTATCTAGTGGTTGTCTTTTGAGACGTGACATCGATCATCGTTTGTTACTGAACGAACGATGGTTCACACATACAAACATTCACATACCTCCCTTTTACAAACACACACACATACTCACACAGAGTTGAAACGCTGTTTGATTTTTTTCCCCGTACAATTTCCATCATCCCACTACCAAATTTGCTATCACCCCTTCCTTAGGCATCTATCATCCCTTCCTTTCTCGTTCATATGTTGTGACAGAGAAAAACACAAGCGTATTCTTATAGTAGATACTTACTGCTGCCGTCTTTATCGTGGTTGTTGCTTATGCCGATGCCAGCGATGATCTTGTTAAACTCAGATCGAAAGCATTTCAATCAGCATTATTCAATTTTTTCCCCAGCAATTATGTTTTCCATACAATTTTATCTAATGTGTCCTTCATTTATGACTGCAGGATATGTTCTGTGGAAGATTTGACTATTATCTCGAGTAGATTTAGAAATCATTAGTAGATGCTTTCTTTTGCGAACAAAGCTTTTGCCTGGTATTGCTTGACAATGTTGGCGGAAAGAACTGAACGCTGACTTACAAAATAAAAGCATTTGATTATTGTTGTTGTTGTTAGAAC
Organism: Octopus sinensis; assembly: GCF_006345805.1. Lineage (NCBI taxonomy): Eukaryota > Metazoa > Mollusca > Cephalopoda > Octopoda > Octopodidae > Octopus > Octopus sinensis. The sequence continues at coordinate 198,743,565 of NC_042998.1, read as the reverse complement.
AGTCAGTTGGCTGATTAGCTGAGTATTTAGGGCGTAGAATAGATTGGTTTGCGGTAATTGTTCCTGTTCTCCGTGTTTAAATTTCATAGAGATCAATGTTGCTTTTCATCATTTTAGGGTTGATAAAAACAAGTAGCAGTCCTGCACTGAAATTAATTCTTTGTTTGTTGAGCGAAGCGGTCTTCGTCCCAGAGCTCGCAAGATCGCAAGTGGGAGAAGTCCCAAACGTGGTCCTTTGCTATTCGTAAGACCCGCAGAAGAGAAATCAGGTCAACCCCCGACACCGAGAGCATCGACGGATGGATGAATGCACATCCAGGTTCAGCGGTTGCGTAGGAAGTCGGGGACAAGAAACAGGAAGACAGAGTGAGAGAAAGTTGGAGCGAAAGAGTACAACAGGGGTCGCCACCACCCCTTGCCGAAGCCTCGTGGAGCTTTAGGTGTTTTTGCTCAATAAACACACACAACGCCCGGTCTGGGAATCGAAACCGCGAGTTCGCTGCCCTAACCACTGGGCCATTGTGCCTCCACTGTAGGTGTTGATCCGCGACAGTTTAAAACGGAACATTAAAGACATTTAATCTACCAGTTTCGGAAGGCACGCAGAGATCATGGGCACTGCTCCTTCTTTCAGACTCACCAAGTAAAAAAGGATGTAATAAACCCGGGTAAAGGTGGATATTTCTACTTGTAATGCAAGGAGGTATCAAAAATTTCCGGGACTAGTTAAGCTTAATGAAAAATAACTTATTTGCCTCAGTTTTATCGTAATTTCCTTCGAAATAGTCACCTTGCGCACTAATACACCGGTCCCAGCATTCCTGTCACTTTTGGAATCCGGCCTGGAAGTCGTTTGTCATAAACGAGTCGACGATCTTCTCCGATTCGCTCTGGATCGCGACAAGGTGTGTTAAGTAGACAACTTTTGCGTTGCATTTTCATCTTGGAGAAGAGATGAAAGTCTGCAGGCGCTAAATCTGACGAATAAGGTGGGTGCGGAAGTGATACGATGTTGTTTTTGGCGAGAAACTCACGAGTGAGGAGAACTTGGTGACAGGGTGCATTATCATAGTGAAGAATCCAGTTCTTTGCGCTTCACAAATCCGATCGCTTTCGCCGAATCTCCTCCCTCAAACGGTTCAGAACATCGTCGTAGAATTCTCGATTGACGGTCTGGCTCTGGAGGGACGAATCCTCGATGCGCAATACCGCAGATGTCGAAAAGATGATGAACATGTTCATGCTTTTGATTGAGCTGCGACTCTGTCGTGCGCCTATGCCACTCGAAACATTGCGTACGACCCGTTGCCTCGTCGTTGTAATTTGCCGAAGCATGCTCAATGTCATTGTAGTACACTTACCAAGTTTAAAGCAAAATTTCACGTTGGCTATTTGTTCCAACTTCTTGCTCATGACAAAAATCGCAGACCTCATCATACACGTGATCACAAAAACAAAAATTTCACAACTTGCGAAGGAGACACAGAGATCTCATTCGGCACACTGCTTCAAGATGATCGCTGCTTGCTCTCACAGCAACCGTGTGCTGCGTTTGCTGGCGCACCTCGGAACTAGTCCGGGAACGTTTTGATACTACGTTGTATACTTGGAAGCACTCCGTCGGTTACGACGACGAGGGTTCCGGTTGATCCGAATCAACGGAACAGCCTGCTCGTGAAATTAACGTGTACCCTTAACGTAGTTCTCGGGGATATTCAGCGTGACACAGTGTGTGACAAGGCCGGCCCTTTGAAATACAGGTACAACAGAAACAGGAAGTAAGAGTACAGTAGGGATCACCACCATCCCTTGCCGGAGCCTCGTGGAGCTTTCGGTGTTTTCGCTCAATAAACACTCACAACGCCCGGTCTGGGAATCGAAACCGCGATCCTACGACTACGAGTCTGCTGTCCTAACCACTGGGCCATTGCGCCTCCACTCGTTGTATACTAGAGTCTTAGAGACATTATACTCTAGAAAAAAGTTGATGAAGGTTGAAATGTCATTTAGCATAGAACTGTCGAGTTTGCCAGCAGGCATGCGATCACGTTTCACTGCCAATGAATTTATACAGACACTGTCAAAATACACATGTGTATTTTTGGATTAGTGGAAAGTATAATCGATTGAGATACCAGTGATATTTTAGGAGAAAAGAAAGTGACCTCAACATATAGCGCAGGAGTGGCTGTGTGGTAAGTAGCTTGTTTACCAACCACATGGTTCTGGGTTCAGTCCCACTGCGTGGTACCTTGGGCAAGTGTCTTCTACTATAGCCTCGGGCCGACCAATGCCTTGTGAGTGGATTTGGTAGACGGAAACTGAAAGAAGCCCGTCGTATATATATATATATATATATATATATATATATATATGTATGTATGTGTGTGTGTTTGTGTGTCTGTGTTTGTCCCCCTAGCATTGCTTGACAACCGATGCTGGTGTGTTTACGTCCCTGTCACTTAGCGGTTCGGCAAAGAGACCGATAGAATAAGTACTGGGCTTACAAAGAATAAGTGCCGGGGTCAAGTTGCTCGATTAAAGGCGGTGCTCCAGCATGGCCGCAGTCAAATGACTGAAACAAGTAAAAGAGTAAAAGAGTATAGTAGCTCGACGTAGAAGAAATAACTGCCGAAATTCTCTCAAATCACACCTTACCGTCTAAAATAAATAAATAAATAAATACACGTTCAATAATGTATTCCAAGAGATGCTGTTTGAAAAGAAGACGTAATAACCATGTTTAGAGTACTCTGATCAAAGAGGCTACTCAATCGAAACTGACCTCTTTACTCTTTGCTCTCTTACTCTTTTACTTGTTTCAGTCATTTGACTGCGGTCATGCTGGAGCACCGCCTTTAGTCGAGCAAATCGACCCCGGGACTTATTCTTTTTGTAAGCCCAGTACTTATTCTATCGGTCTCTTTTGCCGAACCGCTAAGTGACGGGGACGTAAACACACCAGCATCGGTTGTCAAGCAATGCTAGGGGGACAAACACAGACACTCAAACATATACACACACTTATATATATATACATATATACGACAGGCTTCTTTCAGTTTCCGTCTACCAAATCCACTCACAAGGCATTGGTCGGCCCGGGGCTATAGCAGAAGACACTTGCCCAAGATGCCACGCAGTGGGACTGAACCCGGAACCATGTGGTTGGTTAGCAAGCTACTTACCACACAGCCACTCCTGCGCCTGGGGTTAAAAAAATAACAATAGCCGCAACACTTTACTGGTTATTAATTTGTCAAACCCTGCAAGATGAAAAAGGTTAAGCTAACACCGTTGTGAATTCGTATTAGACCAATAGCGTATCGATTTTGTTGTTGTGAATCATTTATGTCAGAAAGCAGCAGGCATTTGGCACATGCAACCACTTTCTTTTGTTTAGTGTTGTGGAGAGAGAAAAAAAAGGTAGTTTTATAAAAATTTCATTGAGTCTTAATTGTATTTCTAACTAGCAGAGATACCCGGCGTTGCCCGTGTTACATGCAATTGAAGAATTAGACTTTTCTGTTATATTTTCTGTAATGAACTGGAATACCTATGATTCGAATTTATTCAAAATTGCAGATGAGGGTTATTTCCCTCTTTACATATCTTTAAAAAATTGTAATCATGACACATGTGTCCCATACTACTGATTTGTTAGTGCAGATTCCAAAATTCCAGTCTTACAGAACCTGTTATAAATGGAGGTCCTGAAAAATGGAGGTCATGGAGCTCTAAAATGTGGGAGTTAAGGCCCTTATTGGAGGTGGGTGTCTTAATGTCAACCAGAGTAGCTGAATTGTTGAGAATCTTTTTAACTTGGGTCTTATATCTATTGTTTGAATTTACTTGAAATAGGAAATATATGTATGTTCACTGGGTTTGTAAAAGAGAGCAAAGCTACAGGAAACCAAAAGACGAATGATCACAATAAGCAGTCAGCTACCGTACCCTAGTCATTACCACTCCTAATGTAAGATTGCTCACCATGCAGGTGACAGGCACAGCCGTAAGATGCATTGCGGATCAATAGCAGTTGGGAGGGCGTGACCCAACTTAAATAAACATTAATAACTGTGTGACGTGGGGGCTAAGGAGAAATGAATGTGTCACCTCTGGAGTTTGCAAATGACCACTATACTGATACGTAACTGGACAGAATAAATTTAAAATCAATAAATGTTTTTGAATAACCAGTCACTTATCTGGGAATGTTAGGGTATATATATATATATAATATATATATATATATATATATATATATATATATATTATATATATATATATATATACACATCTATATCTATAGAAATACATCTATACACATACCACTACACATACACATACATGTATATACATATATATATATATATACATCTATTTATATACATCTATCTATATATATATATACATTTCTGCAGATGTATACATGCATACATACATACATATGTATGGCCTGGACCAATCATTGGTCGAAACATATCTAAGTTTATATACATATATATATATATATATATATATATATATTATATATATATATATATATATATATATATATATATATATATGTAAGAGTAGTTGAATGAATTATCTTGTTATGGATAATTCGGTTAACCGATACCTGGGTAGCAATTCACATCAGAGAAGACAGGTTTGAAGTTACGTGCTTTCGTGTTGAAATTTGTATGTTTTTTTTTAAATATAAATATATGAAAGAATGGAGTTGAACGACGAATTAACAAAATTCCTTTATTTTCGACATATCTTTCGAAGGCTGCATGTTCCTAATTGCGAAGGAATAAGGAGTATATTATGCCGCTTTCTCATCAGGAAAACTTATGTCAACATCAAGATGCACAAAAAACTTTTAGATGACTGCTCACACGGAGCCCATAGCAGTAATGAGTCTCATTATCGCTATGGGCTCCGTGTGAGCAGTCATCTAAAAGTTTTTTGTGCATCTTGATGTTGACATAAGTTCCTTGCTTTTCCTGATGAGAAAGCGGCATAATATACTCCTTATTCCTTCGCAATTAGGAATATGCAGCCTTCGAAACATATGTCGGAAATAAAGGAATTTTGTTAATTCGTCGTTCAACTCCATTCTTTCATATATATATATATATATATATATATATATATATATATATATATATATATATTTGAATAATGAGGGAGATAAATTGAATATTAATTTAATTAATATCAATTTAAAACCAGTAGTTTAACGTATAAAAAATCTGAAAAATCAGAAAAAAATTCAATACATGTGTAAATTTAGGAATAAACCAATAGGTGGATAAAAAAATGTTCTCCAGAGAAAATTCAACGAACACCAGAACATAGGCGAGCAAGACAGATGAAAATTATATAAAAATCAAGAATTAATCGTATACTGGTTTCGTCTGTTACCGAATAAATTACTTACGTAATCTTTCGTTCGCAGAACTCGTCAGTACGATCGTTCCAATTTTAATATAATTTGAAAAACTTTGTAGTTAGATCGTATGTGATCTTCTTCTAGCGTATAGTTATCCACCTAGTGGTTTATCCCTAAATACACACACATACACACGCGCGCACACACACACACACCACACACACACACACACACACACACACACGCGCGCGCGCGCACACACACACACACACACACACACACACATATATATATATATATGTATGTATGTACGTATATATATATATATGTGAGATAATAGTTTCACTTTAATAGTGTCACTATTAAAATGAAACTATTAAAGTGAAAGTATCTGGCTACAACAGAGAGATGTTATTGTTTGACTTTTGACACAATACTGAAATAGTGGAGAAGATATGATATTGCTGTGGGCTCGCACTAGGCAACAAGTTAAACATTTTTTGACCTATGACACTACATGGACCCTAAGTAAGGTATTTGTAAAATTTGTATGAAATTGGTTGTGTAGTTCTCAAGTTTTAGAGATTCACACAGACACACATACAGACACACAGACAGACACACATTCTCATCTTTATATATACAGATAATGTGTAACGATGTTTTTAGTAACCATACAAATCTAACATATATTGTTATTACAGATTGATAGCAAACTGGAGAACTGCACGTCTAGCCCGGTATTTACTTCTACCAATGAAGGCGACGTATATGCGTGGAATGGCAGCCAAAGCAACCAAGATTCCAATGAAAATACAGGGTGTGAAGAGACGCTTAAAACTAATGAAAATAATAATAAGTCACTCGCCACAGGCAATATAGGTAGATCTCTTTATTGTCATTTATCTCTATATCTCTCTATATATATAAACGACAAAATGTCTGTGTGTGTGTCCTTTATACAAATCCATACTTTTTCAGTTAGAGGGCTCACACTTTCTATGGTCATTCAAAACCGTCCAAAAGTGGTCGTGCACATCTTTACATTTCCCCAGTAACCCCGCAAAGCCATTAAAAAATCAATAGAAGTTACTTTTTTGTGAATTTTCTATGCAAAATCCAATCAAAATGCCCGAAACTTGATACGCCAATTGAATGCCAGCTAGCTGTATGTGACTGGTCGGAGATTTGGACAGTACTCGCGTGTATGTGCGCATGCAGCTGTATATGCATGCACTAGCACTATGACCCGGCAGAACTAAAGAGCAGAAGTAGAAGTAGCATCAGTAAAAGAATAAAAAGGGGAGATAATATATATCGATAGGTCCGAGGCTGGAATGTGTGAGTGACTGTTATAGATAAGTCAAGTGGGCTCTTTTTTTACTCAATATGTCAGTCATTGCGTCAATCAAAGTATCAGTCAATATGTCAGTCACTATATGAATCGATATGTCAAACGTGTCGGTCAATATGTATTTTCATCATTGTGTTAGAGTTCTGGGATGAATTGGGGTTTTTTTTCTTTTCATATTGAAACTTTTTAACCTAACTCCATATGCACAGTTTTTATCTGTCGATATCCATGTTAAAGGGCGACATACTGGCAGAATCGTTACCACGCATATCGTCCGTCTTTACGTTCTGGGTTCATATTCCTTTCATCCTTTCGGGGTCGATAAAATAAGGACCAGTTGAACACTGAGGTAAATGTAATCGATTTACCCACTTCCTTTACCTATAATCGCTGGCCTTGTACCAAAATTTGAGACCGATATCCATGTGTTTTTCCATCAACCGACATAACGTCTACCTCTCTCCATATTATCAAACTTGGCGGGTCTGGAATGCAGTAGCTCAACCTCCGGGGCTTAAAACATTTGACCTCTAGTAGTAATAAAAAAGTGTTACGATATCCACAGATAAAGACCATTCTCCTTGATTAATTCAAAAGCTTGAACCGAATGTAGATAATATGAAATTTTATATTTTAAAATTGTGATATCAACATCAACATTAATAAGTTCTTTCACTGAGCTTCCAGAGCCCAATCACATATACAATAGACTTGTTATAAAAGAGATAAGAGGATGTGCAACAAAGTTATATAAAACGGTGGGAGGGGCAGGGATGTCATAAGATACATTAAGACATTTTATAAGTGCTAACATCACAGAAAATAACCACACAGAAATAATTTCACAGGTTATAAGTTAAAGAAACAAGAAAATAAATAGAAAATCCCAATGGAACGTGGATGAGAAACGGCCTTCTAAGTTAAATCAGAGCTCCCCACAATTCCAGCATACTTGCATTCCCATGTAATTATTGTTGTGTTAGAAATGTCTATTTCTCTGAGTAAATCTGGAATCAGAAAGAGGCAGTTCATATCCTCTACATGGTTCTGGTACATCTGCCAATAAACAGCTGATATCGTCTTCCTCCAAGAGTTTGTCGTTCGGGTGTTCGTTATATTTTCCCCTCGTATCTTTGCAAACCAGTTCTCTTCATGCACGATGTTCAGGAAATTCATTGGTTCCTCGTTAGATGTTCTTGCCATTGAAGAAACCATGATGTTCCAGGAGTAGATGAGTTTCTGAATTCTGGTTTCTTCGAAGGGAAAGGAAAACGCTTCTTTCTTTTCTTCTATTTGGGTCAATTCTTACTTTTAGGGTTTTGTTTTATATTTTGGTCCCTATTTCCAACATTTGTATACCCTCATGCAAGAAGACAGGAGATTACTACTGGGAGAGTAGACTCTGACTTCTTGGTCTTCGACTTATCGATCAATTATTATTTGGTTGACCTTACTATCGGTTTTCTCTTTGTAAGTTCTTGGGACCGAGGAAAAAGACCACCTACTTGATCTTGCCCGACGCCGAGGGTTTGTCCTAGGACGTTGTGGCTCTTGTCTGCCACTAACCCTCTATAGAACTTTCACGGAGTGCGGAGTCAATTTCCTTGTTGGAATTAAATGCCCGTGCTGTGTTGTAGTGGTTGTTGCTGCTGCCGTTAGTCGTCAACAGTGGTTGTATATATTTCTTTATTACCCGGAAGGGGCTAAATACAGAGAGGACAAAAAAGGACGGACAAACGGATTAAGTCTATTACATCGACCCCAGTGTGTAACTGGTACTTATTTAATCGACCCCGAAAGGATGAAAGGCAAAGTCGACCTCGGAGGAATTTGAACTCAGAACGTAGCGGCACACGAAATACCTATTTCTTTACTGCTCACAAGAGGCTAAACACAGAGAGGACAAACAAGGACTAACATAGGTATTAAGTCGATTATATCGACCCCAGCGCGTAACTGGTACTTATTTAATCGACCCCGAAAGGATGAAAGGCAAAGTCGACCTAGGCGGAATTTGAACTCAGAACGTAGCGGCAGACGAAATACCGCAAAGCATTTCACCCGACGTGCTAACATTTCTGCCAGCTCGCCGCCTTAGTAGTATAGTCCACAGGACTTTGGACTTGGTGAGTGTTCACCTTCCCTTCCATTTGAGGGTCGAAGGTGAAGGACTTTAACGTGTATTGCAATTCACTCACATAGATACTTCTGGCTTTCTCCTCCTTTTCTCTAAGCAGAGCGAACATCGCCATGTTTGTTAGTTATTTTTAACACACTTTTTCCAAAACAAGACGTAAATTTTTCTTTCGAATTTGAACCCCACCAAGAGGTATAAGCAAACAAACACACAAACAAGCAAAAGAGACCTATGCGATGCTGGTGGTTTCGGCAAACGTTGTGTAAGAACATTAAACAATAAACAACTGCTGGAAACACAAATTACACGTTAAAAACTTACGAGCTAATACCACACGCGTCTAGCCACTATAAATAATAATAATAATAATAATAATAATAATAATAATAATAATAATAATAATAATAATAATAATAATGATAGTAATAATAATAATAATAATAATAATAATAGTAATAGTAATAATAATAATAGTAATAATAATAATAATTATTATTATTATAATAGAATAAATAATAATAATAATAATAATAATAATAATAATAGTAATAATAATAGTAATAGTAATAATAATAATAATAATAATAATAATAATAATAATAATAATAATAATAAATCTGCTCAATACCACAGATTTGCTTGTCAGTTGTTTGACCTTAACCAGTTGAGTATGTCCCTTAGTGGCTGACGATGTGTGCATCTCTGATCACGAGCAGAAGTAGTGGGGGAGCATCATAGCCATGTGTTGAGAGGGATTCTTTGGGGTTTGAATAATTCACCTCTGGAAACATGGGTGTTTCGTTCAACATCCTTAAACAACCCTTATTCAGGGACCTTTTGAGCGGGATGGGCTACTCAACCTGAAGAAAATTCTAACTGGGCCCCACCTGCAAGGTCATGTGCTGTTTATCTTGATATGAGATCACCATGTCGCGCACATATGGTTGTGATGCATGTGCCTGGTGTACCCTTATCAGACGGGTAGTCATGATGGGTATATTGGGCTTCGTATATTTTACCCCAGTGTCACTTTGATGGCATGCACTGCTCTCTCACTCAATGATAATAATAATAATAATAATAATGTTTCTTTATTACCCATTAGGGGCTACACACAGAGGAGACAAACAAGGACACACAAACGAATTAAGTCGATTACATCGACCCCAGTACGTAACTAGTTCTTAACTTATCGACCCCGAAAGGAGGAAAGGCAAAGTCGACCTCGGCGGAATTTGAACTCAAAACGTAACAGCAGACGAAATACAGCTACGCATTTCGCCCAGCGGGCTAACGTCTCTGCCATAATAATAATGTTTTAAAATTTTGACACAAGGCCAGCAGTTCCTGGGAGGGGGTAAGCCAATTACATCGACCCTAGTGCTCAACTGGTACTTATTTTATAGATCCCATAAGGATGAAGGGTAAAGTCAACGTCGGCGAATGATAATAATAGTAATAATAATAATAATAATAATAATAATAATAATAATAATAATAAGTAT
>NC_042998.1:198728186-198730686 GCF_006345805.1 Octopus sinensis | reverse complement strand
GCGAGTGTTGGCAGTAGATGGATTTTTTTCTAATCAACAGAACCTGTTATTCCGTAAAAAGCAAAATATACAATCCATCTAGCCAGATGTAATACACCAATAAGAAGATGTTTTTCCAGGATAATTTCTTAACCCAATTCTCAGTGAGACTGGCTCATCTGTCCGAAAACCTCTTTCCAGATCTTTTCTACCTCGAGGTCCCAATAGGATTGTGAAGGTCATGGACGCAACTTCTCGCTCTGGGACAAACTGATATTGCAGACAAGCAAAGTCTACGTATATCAGTTCGAATAATTTATCATTCAGAACACATTTCGTTACACAGACTAACCGATACATTGGCTCACACACAATCTGACTGACATCTTAACTCATACGTTGACTGACTTACTGGTAAAGAATTAATTGATTCATTCTAAAAGGGAATGAATCATTTTCTAGAATAAGCAGCAGCCATGTTTTAAGTATATCTTTTGACGAAATGAAACGAAGATTCATTGACAGACCTAGAATGTATGCTGATATCGATGAGTTATAGTACATGCTTTCGTATGATGAGTTTAACTGCTGTTTTTGCTCAATGATAGCGTCTACTTTATTTTGAAAATAGTTTTAATCTATTTCTTTTCTCCTCTGTTCTATTTTCAGAAGTTACAGACTGCGTGTTTCCACAGACTAACAGCCGGCATTTAAGTGCAGAATCGAAAGAAATGCAGAATATTCCTGGAGGAAAATCTCAGCTTGAAAATAATCATTCTGGTCCAGACTGCAAATCTGCATCTGAGCTTTGGGCCAAAGACAAAGCACAACTTACTGAGATGGGAACGGATAATATGAATTTGATATCATCTTCTCTGACATCATCGAAAAGCGGCAAGAGAAATGACAAAATGCACAGGGAAGATGCTGTCAATAGAAAAAAAGAAGCTCAACATCGTGAATTCAACAATATTGAGTTGGTTAACAACTCATTGATTACAGATGTCCACAGTTTTCCACCTTCGAGACAGACCCGCTGGGACCAGTACAACCAAGTCAGACTGAATGAAACTTCCATCCGAAAACTGCAGAAATCCCTGGATGCTCAAGACCACATGCACCAAAGCTTCCTGGAACATTATAAACCGAATAGTAATTTCCAGGCCAGTCTCTCACACACCAACGATCAACAGAAGTCGTCAAGAAATAGATTCAAACGTGGTAAAGCAAGATTGACTTTCCTTCAAATATTTTTGCTCCTACGAACAAATACAACACCATCATTACGACCATCCATCACCACCAACATTATCATTACTACAAGCACCAATACTGCCTGTACAGTCACAACAAACACCTCGTCCCTAGTGCTATTACGACCATCGACACTACTCCCATTATTATTTTCCCGATCACTACCTCGAAGGCACGTGACTTAGAGGCTGGTGTATTTGGTTCGTGATCGCTAGATTGTGATCACAGTTCACAAACACGGGCTGTGTCCTTGAGCAAGACACTTTTTTTTTAATTTCAAGTTGTTCCAGTCCCACTCAGCTGACAAAATGAGTAGTACCTGCATTTCAAAGGACCAGCCTTGTCACATTCTGTGTCACGCCGAATCTCCCTGAGAACTCCGTTAAGGATACGCATATCCGCAGAGTGTTCTCTTTACTCTTTTATCTTTTACTTGTTTCAGTCATTTGACTGCGGCCATGCTGGAGCACCGCCCCCAGTCGAGCAACTCGACCCCGGGACTTATTCTTTGTAAGCCCAGTACTTATTCTATCGATCTCTTCCGCCGAACCGCTAAGTGACGGGGACATAAACACACCAGCATCGGTTGTCATGCAATGCTAGGGGGACAAACACAGACACACAAACACACACGCACATACATATATATATATATATATATATACATATATACGACGGGCTTCTTTCAGTTTCCGTCTGCCAAATCCACTCACAAGGCTTTGGTCGGCCTGAGGCTATAGTAGAAGACACTTGCTCAAGATGCCACGCAGTGGGACTGAACCCGGAACCATGTGGTTGGTAAGCAAGCTATTTACCACACAGCCACTCCTGCGCCTGTTCAGTCACTTGTACGCTAATTTCGCAAGCAGACTGTTCTGTTGATCGAATTAACTGGAACACTCATCGTCGTAACCGATGGAATGCCATTATCTGTCACTACCTTCATTACCTAACCACAAACTACTTCTCCCTACAACTAACCACCACAATTAACCACTAACGACATCTCCTACAATTGCCCCCAAGTACCACGACTGCGATCCCTCCCCCCTCCGTTGACGTTATTACTTTCACTGCCACGACACAATTATCTACAACATAACACATGTGGAGGCACATGGCCTAGTGGTTAGAGCAGCGAACTAGCGGTCGAGGGATCGCAGGTTCGAATCTCAGACCAGGCGGGCGATGTGTGTGATTATGAGCGAAACATCTAAGCTCCACGCGGCTCCGGCAGAAGGTAATGGCGAAACTTCTTCTGACTCTT
>NC_042998.1:198708186-198718186 GCF_006345805.1 Octopus sinensis | reverse complement strand
ATTCCTAGACTAGGCATTGTGAGTGTTTATTGAGCGAAAACACCTAAAGCTCCACGCGGCTCCGGCAGGGGGTAGTGGCGATCCCTGCTGTACTCTTTCGCCACAACTTTGTCTCACTCTTTCTTCTGTTGGCCTGCTCGTTTAACCAGCGGGGTGGCGTCATTTGAAGGCTAAAACAATGCGAAGCGCATTGTGACCAGCGATGTGTAGCAACATCTGATAGTCTGGTCGGTCACGGTGATCACGGTGATATATATATATACCGCTGCGCTGACCAATAACTTTTGTTGGCAGAAACTGTCTAGTAGTCGGTCGTTGCGTCCCTGTAACTTAGCAGTTCGGCACTTAAAGACTGATAGAACATTACCAGTATTAAATAAGTACTAGGGAGCATTTGTTTGAATAAGACTCTTCAATGTGGTTCACCAGCATGGCTGCAATAAAAGATTATGCATATATCACATAGGATCAAAGGTCCTTGCCGAGCTGTAAGCTCATAAATCCGATTTCCCGGATACTGTGGTGTATATTTTTTCTCCAATGAATGCATATATCTTCCCGGTCCGTCACAAGATAACTCAGTTTGCCAGCTGAGTTGATTGAAGCAACATTGAATAAAGCATTTTGCCCAGTCCATGAATCAAAACTGCAATCTTACAATCATGACTTAATTGTACTTGTAGTGATATTCACCCTGGGCGTGTTGAGTCGGCTTCTTCCACCACCCTCGAGGCATCTCGAACCATGGCGGTGGAAGAAGTTTCGTGGGAATATGAATTTCACAAGCGGTCCCCAACAATCCCGCATGTAGAGACATCCTGTTTGCCGCAGATTGTCCGTAGACGCAGGGACAGAACGACCGAGGGGGCGCCGGTTGCCGAAACAGACACTCCGAGGATTTTCACCAGTGCCCCGTCTTTCGGGTTGTGGCCCTAATACCACTCGGTGTCAGACCAATCCACCTTGGGCGGCCCTACCAGGAACCGAAGTTCCCGACGGCGTAGCTCTGACACTACCCGTTGCCAGCGTCCCCACCACGGTGAGGAGGGGGATGGACTTTGGGGACGCAACACACTAACAGATGCACCACCACTATAGTCCAACGAGTCACCTTAATATGCCATAAAAATGTAAGAAAAACAGATCTGCAGTTGGTTTATGTGGTAAGTATTTCAGTTGTTCCCCAACTGAAACCCCTACCCATTGGATCATAATGTAAATGGTCGGGTATTGTTGACCTTTGCAGAACCATCGTGTCGTGATATGTTACAAGGTTAGCCGTCTGAATTACAGATATAAGTCTTCCACTTTCCACCCAGTTTCACTAAAGTCGATCCGAAGCTAAGGTAAAAATACTTGTCCAAGCTCTCACAAAGCGGAATCAAACCTGGGGTCTCATGGCCCCGAAGCATGCTTCTTGAACATTCGATCCTGCTTGCATCCATTTTAACATGAATATTCTACAACTGATATCTCTTCTTAAAACCCCCCCAGAAAAGTATTGCTTTCAATAAGAAGTGAGAATGGAATAAGTGACATATTAAATTTGTAATGGGAGCGACATCAGTCATCATATTATATAAAAAATATTTTTGAATTAAACAACGTGACTCTGGATGAAGACGGAGATTTCTCACGTGTGGAACATTACACGAGATTATATCTGCTGCCAACCAAATATGCAGTTACTGATGTAATTATAAAACTTGTCAGTGTTACCAATGCTCGTGCTTGAAGGTATTGATTGCTTAGAGTGGTACAAGGCCACGCAATAGTATTGTCCTCTGAAGCCTCTGGCCTTCATACTTTTTTTTTTCTAGTTTTGCATTCACTGTGGCGGGAAAAGTGAAATGCGACTAGCTTAACCTGTTGTCACCGCGATTAGAGAAGTGACGTAGTGTACTGTGTCACTGAGACAAAATATTGGTTGTTGTTGTTACTGATAATGGTGGTTATGTTCTTGATGTTGTTATTATTGCTGTTCTTGTTGTTCAGCACTAAGTCAGTTTTGATGCGCCAAATTTGTAATCAAAATTGACCAAATGGTAACAATGCCATCTTTTTTAGTGTAATTTGGTCTTCTTCTTCTTCTTCTTCTTCTTCTTCTTCTTCTTCTTCTTCTTTTCTTCTTCTTCTTCTTCTTCTTCTTCTTCTTCTTCTTCTTCTTATTATTATTATTATTATTATTATTATTATTATTATTATTATTATTATTATTATTATTATTATCGTTATTATTATTACAAAAGAGACCGATAGAATACGTACTAGGCTTACTAAGAATAAGTCCCGGTGTCGATTTGTTCGACTAAAGGCGGTACTCCACCTTGGGCGCAGTCGAATGGCTGAAACAAATAAACGAATATATTTCGGTCTTTGCGGCCAATACAGAAACTATTATTATTATTATTATTATTATTATTATTATTATTATTATTATTATTATTTATTGTTATTATTATTATTATTATTATATTATTATTATTATTATTATTATTATTGTTATTATTATTATTATATGTTTGACTTTTGCTTTACATTTGTACAAGTTGGCTCCAAGTCTCACCCAGAGACCTCAAGAGACAACAGGTTGGAAGTTCATGTTGTTGTTATGCCTAGTGTGCCATATATTTGGTTTTGTATTTAGTGTTGTACTAGTGAATGTCTTTAAAAAAAACCGAAAATTATGCTTGTTTGTTTTTATTATTATTATTATTATTTCTAGCAGATCTCGGTGATGATGTTCCTGACTTCAGTGATACAGCCACGGACGTTCTTTTGAATACAACCCCAACTGAACGGAACACCATGTCGTCCTTCTATTCGCCGCCACTGGCTTTGTCCCTGTCGCCTACAGTTAAAGAGGATGTTACCAACAGATTCTGCCATCAGTTGTCTCTTGATTCAATAAGTTCCAGTTGTCAAAGCGTCAGCAACACTGATGCCAGCAGCCAACATCGATCGTCGAGGAAGAGGTCGCAATCAGCAGAGCCGAGAGGTTTTATAAACATTTCTTTCATTTGGATGCATGCCTGGTGTTCTTCTTGTATGTATGTATATAGTCTCTATATATACGTGTGTGTATATATAGGCGGCGAGCTGGCAGACACGTTAGCGCGCCGGGCGGAATGCTTACCGGTATTTCGTCTGTCGTTACGTTCTGAGTTCAAATTCCGCCGAGGTCGACTTTGCCTTTCATCCTTTCGGGGTCGATAAATAAAAGTACCAGTTTCGCACTGGGGTCGATGTAATCGACTTAATCCCTTTGTTTGTCCTCTCTATGTTTAGCCCCTTGTGGGCAATAAAGAAATATATATATACGTGTGTGTCCATGTATGTAGATTGTGTATATGTGCGTGTGAATGGGTCGCTGTGTGTGTGTTCAGTTAAGTTAAGTTAATTTTTTGGCTCAAAAAGCAAAACACAAACCATGTAGGGGGACATGGAGTTATGTACAGGGAGGGTGTTCATGCAAAGAGTTCAGGCCATTTCTGGTCAAGGGAGACTTTGAACCGAGCGGTCGTCGGCATCTTCACTATCGCATCCGGCAGCTTATTCCACGGATCCGCAACCGTGTGTGTATGTATGAGGAGATAGAAGATTGTTATGAAGTGATGAAGTGAACAAGAAGGTGAGAGAAGTGTTACGCTGTTAGACGAAACGTATTTCGCGCCTGGATTTAGTTCTTAGCTGAGTTTGACTGCAAGGAAGTGTATCTATCTAAAAGAAAAACAAAACTGATTGAAATTAAGCTGAGCTGACATTGAGCAGTAAAATACAGCTCCACACAATAATGACATGAAAAATAAGGAGCTACACTAATAAGGGAACTTTTACACAGTTGCTCGACATGGTCAAATTAACACCTACCAGCTTAACACATTAGATCGACCCCAATACGCAACTGGTACTTAATTTATCGACCCCGAAAGGATGAAAAGCAAAGTCGACCTCAGCGGAATTTGAACTCAAGACATAAAGACAGACGAAATACCAATTTCTTTGTTGCCCTCCGGGGACCAAACATAAAAAGGGACAGAACAACTGATGGGATCAGTAAAGCGATATGATTTTACATATAATGTAACATTAAAAGTTTAAATACAATATTTAAAAATCGAATGAAATTAACAATACAAAGACAATACAAATGAAGCGATGATAAGGCCACGCTCCGACCCCACAAGCCCCGATCTACCGCTGGTACCTTTTTTTTTGTTCTTTTTCTTTCCATCTATTCACACGGTTCCTTGCACGTATAACACTCGTGCAACATGCTTCCATCTCTTTTGGAACGTACACTCCGACAGACATCTCTTCTCCAGCCACAGTTTCCTTTTCAAATGAAAAGAAAAAAATGATCGTAAATTGTGTCCAGAGATAAAGTTGCCTGTCCTAATTCCTTTTATTCTAGTCTTCCATACAGCCACTTTCGCTATTGCTACAACCGTGAGAAAACAATTCTTACCTTCGTTCGTTAAAACTCCCGGTGGGTCAATTTTTATAATTGACTCAGTCGACAACTGTACTCTTCCTTCGTCGGACAACAGGTGTTCAGCATAAGCCCACATTTCAGTTATCTCCGGATACTGAACAATAGCGTGAGGGACGGTTTGCCTGCCCCGCGCCCCCGCATCTTGGACAGGTCGGCGAATGACGCTTACCGTGTCTTGCGAGCTTATCCCAAACAGGCAAGGCACCGCTGTAGCATTGCCAGGTTAAGGACTTTTGGAAGTTGTCCAATGTTCTCAACCAGAATGTACGGTGAAACAGGCTGTCCAGTTGAATAAACCCGGGACCTAGAGTCGCCCCCAGGCCATCGTTGCATTCAGACTCTACCAACTGACTATATAAAACCCGTGTGGAACCCCCATCGCTGGTGTTGCCCGAGAGCCGGAATAGCAAGAGGGCCTTACGGCACTCTTTATGCCACTCACTCGACCTCGGTCTACGAGAACACTAGGCTTCCTGTTCGCAAAAACTTTTGAACTCAGGGAACACTTGTCTGGTCAGCAGTGACCACACCCGTTCATTATCAAGAAGAATCTAGAGGTGCCTCAACCTCAACGCATGTCTGCGCATCATTAACCAAGGCATCCCTAAACCTCCCTTTAAAGGCTTTTGGCAGCAGACGGAGTTTCACGAGTGGCGAAAGAGCTGTCTCTCAATCGCTAAAAAGGGCGTATTGAGCTCCCAGTAGCCAGATCCCTGACTTTGCAACTTATCTACCGTCAGTTTACAGGTAACCATCTTGTGGTCACTGTAGCTGACTAGAAAAAATTGTGGACACTCGGCGATGGACTTATCTGCTTCTCTGTTCTAAAATTTTTTGGTCAGTCTGCAGTATGAGGTTAAGCGTTTGATCTATACAATAGGTATTCTCTGTGACGGTAGCCTGCAGGAGGTTAATATTATCTTCCCTATTTGCCAGGACTACCGCTATCAAGCACTTAGAGTTTACTCCTGGTGGAATTCTTGGTATTCTCACTTTTGATGTTCTCATTCCCATGTAAACTGGGATTAACATTGTTATCTTCCGACTCTAAAGATTTTACAGAGTGTTTTTGTGCCGTTTCTGCATTCTTGAACCTCGCCACGATGGTTCCAAACTTCTCTCTGGCTAGATATGTAATGTCCTGCCAGATGGGCTTTAGACATTTTTCAGTTTTTTGCTCACATTTCTTATCAATTTTATGAGCTTTTAAGCAGAATGTCTTTAAAATAACAATTTTCTTTTTTTCCTCCGTTAATTCTTCTTCTGGTATTTCCACTTTTACTACTCCATCTCGTTCTGTTATCATATCTTTGTATTTTAGTAATTCTTTTTTTGTCAGTTGACAGCTGTCGCATTCCGCTACCAGCTGCTGACGCAAATTTTTCCTTTCTTCATTTTGGATGGTCCTTTCTTCTGTCTTTCATTTGCTGTTCGTAACTTTTGGTAATGCCGAGATTTCACTTTCCGACACATCAGAAACGTTATCAAAAATTAAACTTTCTATTTTCTTTGCTTCTCTCTCAATCGATGATTCATCATTCGACGAAGAAGACACACTTTTCGGCATCTTCCCGGCAATTAATGTATTCCCCCACAGGGGAAAACCACAGATAGCTTTCGAAAGAAACCTATACTACAATTTTTTCAACAATAAGTACAACAATAGGCACAAAAAGAGATATAACAATTAACAGAAACTTACGAACACGCTCCAACAATAAATTTTCAATATGGTGGCTGCCCCCTCATTATCGAGTATGGCCATTGCGCGAAGCTTAATCAATGTTGCTATCGTGCAATGCCTGTGCAAGAAGATTTTTTTTTAAGTGAGGAAAGGCTGTGCACTGAGTCAATTCCACTCACTAAGCAACAGCAGCTATAATCCGAAAAGAAGAACAAGTC
Organism: Octopus sinensis; assembly: GCF_006345805.1. Taxonomy (NCBI): domain Eukaryota; kingdom Metazoa; phylum Mollusca; class Cephalopoda; order Octopoda; family Octopodidae; genus Octopus; species Octopus sinensis. Next base: position 198,711,789 of record NC_042998.1, on the reverse strand, counting down.
AACATTATCGGTAACCACTGAGCCGCAGGTTTTATGTCGGAGTTATCCCAGTTACCTGAGTTACCTTCTCCGAGAAGGATGCCCTAACAAAGGCTAGGAGTCCTTCACTCCCAATGGTTTAACCGCGCGATCGGGTATTCAGTTCGATTATTTCTATGTCCCCGTGCATGATACAGCCTTAAGACATTTATTGGGTGGCCGTTGACTCTCAAGAGTTCCTCCGCCCTTTGACGGGTTTTGTTTTTTCATCTCGCAGGGTGTCCAATAAACACCCTCCTCACCAAGCAAGCTTGGTGGGGTTGCCGGTTTAGTCGCCGACGAACCGACCATGCAACAACAGACTTACGAAATACCTATTTTTTCACTACACACAAGGGGATAAACACAGAGAGGACAAACAAGGACAGACAAACGGATTAAGTCGATTATATCGACCCCAGTGCGTAACTGGTACTTAATTAATCGATCTCGAAAGGATGAAAGGCAAAGTCGACCTCGGCGGAATTTGAACTCAGAACGTAGCGGCAGACGAAATACCTAATTCTTTACTACACACAAGGGGCTAAACACAGAGGGGACAAACAAGACCAGACAAACGGATTAAGTCGATTATATCGACCCCAGTGCGTAACTGGTACTTATTTAATCGACCCCGAAAGGATGAAGGCAAAGTCGACCTCGGCGGAATTTGAACTCAGAACGTACCGGCAGACGAAATACTGCTAAGCATTTCGCCCGGCGTGCTAACTTTTCTGCCAGCTTGCCGCCTTTAGTATTAAAAACATATTAAAAACAAAACTGGAACAAAATAAAAAAAGTCTGGTTCAACCTCTCTTTCTTTCTTTCTTTCTTTCTTTCTTTCTTTCTTTCTTTCTTTCTTTTTCTTTCTTTCTCTGTCTGTTTTTCTGTATATATGTATCTTGTGATAAAATATATTTGCATGCTTTTCTAGTGGAGCAATATAAATAGAATTCTATTTAATCTGCCTATGAAGGCGAGTTACCATAGAGAGAATTTATTCAAACACAACTTATGTCTGATAAGGTAGGTTGGAATATATTATGGCAGAAAAAAAAAACGGCCGATTGATCACGACTTGCCATGTCTTTGATCATAAGTCTGCTCAACGAAGCGGGTCTAGCAACAACAATAACGAAAATATGATGGTCAAACTAAAGTCATCTATCTCATCTATGTGGATGGCTTTAAACTACCATCAAAAGTCAACGCCCAGATGGAGAATCGAATTGTAAATGAATTCAGTTATGATATCAAAATAAGCATGGGAATAGACAAATTTGGCGAATCTACTCTGTGAAAGAATCTAATTAAAACTGAAAACGTTAAATTAGATGCTGACTTTGAAATCGGAAAACCACAAGGTCAGAAACAAAATTGCAACTACAGACAAAACGTGCAGGCGTGGCTGTGTGGTAAGGAGCATCCCAATCGCATAGTTCTGGGTTCAGTCCCACTGCATGGCGACTTGGATATGTGTCTGCACCATAGCTTCGATTTGATAGACAGAAACTGGAAGACGCCCGTAATGCGTGTATGTGTGTGTGTATTCTTTTACTTGTTTCAGTCATTTTGACTGTGGCCATGCTGAAGCACCGCCTTTTATTGGAAGAAATCAACACCTGAACTTATTGTTTGTAAGCCTGGTATTTATTCTATCAGTTTCTTTTGCCGAACCGCTAGTTTATGGGGACGTAAACAGATCAACATTGGTTGTCAAGCTATGGTGGGGGACAAACACAGACACAAACACACAAATATATACATACACACACACACACACACACACACACACACACACACACACACACATATATATATATATATATGACGGGCTTCTTTCAGTTCCCGTCTACCAAATCCACTCACAAGTCTTTGGTTGACCCGAGGCTATAGTAGAAGACAGTGGAACTGAACCCGGAACCATGTGGTTGGAAGGAATCTTCTTACCACACAGCCACGCCTGCACCTATATAATAATAATAATATATAAATATATATGCATACATACATATATGTACATACATATATATGTATATACACATGCATATATGAGCACAGGACACCACAGGACGTAAACAACATGAAATACGAAAACTTCAAATACAACTTTTTTTGCAAACAAAGAAACAAATTGAAAACAAGACAAGCAACATGAAAACCGATCCTTCATCAGTTGTCGGCTGTTTTTCTACTTCGTATTTCGAGCAATTAACGACAAGATACGTTTTCGACAAAACAGTTGCTGCCGCAAAAGAAATTAAATAAAATTTGGGATTTTGCGAAGGGTCAAAGTTGGTAACAAAAACAGGACAGTGAAAACAAACAGAAACGGCTGCTAAGCCTAAACGAGTTGAGTTGGTGAACGCGGAGGAACAAGCTCTGACAGGAGACAGACAAGAATGCATCTTATCCCTGTGGCTAATCAGACAGAAAAAAATTCAAGTTCAGAAAAGAAAGTTCGCCGATGGTAACGTGCGAGCAGCAAGAGAACAAATGCTGAAGAGTGAGGGAGAGAAAGGGACAGACAGAGAAAGGCGAAAGGGAGAGGAAAAGAATTAGAGAAAGAATGAGCGAGAAAAAACGAAAGGGGGAGAAGAGGAAGATAAAAAGAATTAGCGAGAGGAAACGAATATATATACACGTGTGTGTCTGCTTCTGTTTCTCACTTGACGACCAATCAGTTTTGATATGTTTACTTTCCCGTAACATAGAGGTTTGGCAAAACAGATCGATAAAATAAGTGCTAGGACTAAAAAACAAAATTAAGCAAGAGTTGGGGTTAATTCGTTCGACACAATTCCCAAGGCGGCGCCCCAGCATAGCCGCAGTCTAATGACTGAAACAAATATATAATAAGAAGGTAAACATGAAATGACTATATCAAGGTAGAGAGCCTGCTAAACTCTGTACGCGAAGTCAGCATTTGGTTCAATTACTTATCGACTGGGAATGAAAACTTGTAATTATTCAAGCATTTCCTAAGGATATTATCAACGTATATAATAACGTTAGACGATTTCCATCGAGAAACGAAACCGCATTAGAGCCTAATATCGCGAGAAAGTTTACATTCAGTTGAAACAGCGCGGGCGAAAATTAAATCGAATTTATAGAAAATCATTATTGGAAAGGTTTATGGCTTTCGTCATCTGTTACGTCTGTGAAATAATGTTGTTTACATAAACACAATGTAGAGTAAATAGTTGGGTTGGGTGAAGATAGTGTAATCTCATAATAATGAGCGTAGTGCTTTTATATATTTGTATATATATATATATATATATATATATATATATATATATATATATATATATATATATATATATATATATATATATATATATAGTATATATATATATATATATATATATATATATATATATATATAATATATATATATATATATAAGCGCAGGAGTGGCTGTTCATAGGCGCAGGAGTGGCTGTGTGGTAAGTAGCTTGCTAACCAACCACATGGTTCCGGGTTCAGTCCCACTGCGTGGCATCTTGGGCAAGTGTCTTCTGCTATAGCCCCGGGCCGACCAATGCCTTGTGAGTGGATTTGGTAGACGGAAACTGAAAG
>NC_042998.1:198603186-198705686 GCF_006345805.1 Octopus sinensis | reverse complement strand
TTGCTTTAATAAATGGTTTGTACGTATTTTCATGTATTTTATTTGATTTTCTATTTCAGTATTGGTTTTAAGTTTTTTTTTGTTCTTTTTTTGTAATTTTTAAGCTAAAAATACTGACTGAAAGAGACGTAAAGTCGCATCAATCAATTTGTTTTTTTCCCCATTAATTTTTTTTTAAACAAATGATATAGGCGCAGGAGTGGCTGTGTGGTAAGTAGCTTGCTTACCAACCACATGGTTCCGAATTCAGTCCCACTCCGTGGCATCTTGGGCAAGTGTCTTCTGCTATAGCCCCGGGCCGACCAATGCCTTGTGAGTGGATTTGGTAGACGGAAACTGAAAGAAGCCTGTCGTATATATGTATGGGTGTGTGTGTATATGTTTGTGTGTCTGTGTTTGTCCCCCTAGCATTGCTTGACAACCGATGCTGGTGTGTTTGCGTCCCCGTAACTTAGCGGTTCGACTAAAGAGACCGATAGAATAAGTACTGGGCTTACAAAGAATAAGTCCCGGGGTCGATTTGCTCGACTGAAGGCGGTGCTCCAGCATGGCCGCAGTCAAATGACTGAAACAAGTAAGAGAGTCAGAGAGTCGAAAAGAACGTAACACGAGTTGACGTAAATTGAGGTAGGCTTATTTTAAAAAAAAATTGTTTGGTCAACTATTTTCCATCAGGTTTGTCTCCCACACAGTGCTGTCAACGCTGTCAACGGAGCTTGTCATCAACTGTCAATCACAATGTCGTCGATGTCACTCTATTTAAATGGCTGCACAGTCGTTTTCAATAGCTACGTTTGTGACACAATGAACCAGTGACAGAGAAATCTATAAATTAATTTACATGGTTAATCTACAACTCCATGATTGCTATGTTCACGTGACAATCTAATGGACTATTCATGCGATCATTCATATGTCAACTCCTGGTGTTGTTGTGACTATTAGTGTTATTCTGCTTACTGCTACTGTTATTGTTGTGGTTATTAAAGTTGTTATAGTTGTTGTTGTTGTTATTATTATTATTGATGTAGAAGCAAAGGCGGCGAGCTGGCAAAATCGTTAGCGCGCCAGGCGAAATGCTTAGCGGTATTTCATCTGCCGTTACGTTCTGTGCTCAAATTCCCTCGAGGTCGACTTTGCCTTTCATCCTTTCGAGGTCGATTAAATAAGTACCAGTTACGCACTGGGATCAATATTGTCCTTGTTTGTCCTCTCTGTGTTTAGCCCCTTGTGGATAGTAAAGAAATAGGTATTTCGCCCGTCGCTACGTTCTGAGTTCAAATTCCGCCGAGGTCGACTTTGCCTTTCATCCTTTCGGGGTCGATTAAATAAGTACCAGTTACGCACTGGGGTTGATATAATCGATTTAATCCGTTTGTCTGTCCTTGTTTGTCCTCACTGTGTTTGCCCCTTGTGGGTAGTAAAGAAATGGGTATTTCGTCTGCCGCTACGTTCTGAGTTCAAATTCCGCCGAGATCGACTTTGCCTTTCATCCTTTCGGAGTCGATTAAATAAGTAGCAGTTACGCACTGGGGTCGATGTAATCGACTTAATCCGTTTGTGTGTCCTTGTCTGTCCTCTCTGTGTTTAGCCCCTTGTGGGTAGTAAAGAAATAGAAATAGGTATTTCACCCGTCGCTACGTTCTGAGTTCAAATTCCGCCGAGGTTGACTTTGCCTTTCATCCTTTCGGGGTCGATAAATTAAGTGTCAGTTACGTACTGGGGTCGATCTAATTGACTGGCCCCTTCCCGCCAAAATTTCTGGCCTTGTGCCTATAGTAGAAAGGATTATTGCTGTAGAAGCAACCGTTATTACCCTTCTTGTGGTTATTTTCATTGTTGTTGTGGCTAATGTCATTATTTTTAGAGTAGTTTTACTGATGTAGCTACGAGGAGAAGTCAAAACTAATCCTCACTTTCACCAAACCCTTCTTTACATTGGCTGCACTACCTTCAGGTGGGACACTTCGGATTATGTAATTGAGATTGCTCGGGTTAACTTTCTTGTGTTACCAAGGAAGGACAGAGAACAGTGGATCTAATTTCCCTTGTCTGAAGGTGTGTAAGGGATTGAAATTTATTGCAGACTTTCAGTACAATAGGGGAACAGCATTCTACCGCGTAAAAGTGTGTATGAGTGGATCGAGAAGTTTTAAAATGGCCGTACTAGCGTGAGGCATGGAGAGAGAACGGGACGCCCATCCACCTCCTCCACTGGTGTGAAGATTCAACAAGCTCGAGATATGGTTCTGACGAACAGATGAATGACTATCGATGAGGTGGCCTGTTCTCTGCAAATTGGCCACGGTTCTGCATAGGAAGTCATTCGCAACAGGCTTCGTTAAGTCTCTGCGACATGGGTCCCCAAGTGAGCTTCCCGAGGCGCATAAGTGCATTTCATGTGGAGATCTGTCAGTGCTTATTCGACCGCTACAACGATGAAGGCGACGCTAATTTGGAGAGAACAATAACAAGAGATGATACCCGGGACCCTCATTTTGAGTCAGAATCCAAAAGACTGAGTATAGAGTGGAAACACCCGGGTTCGCCATCGAGAAAGAAGTTCTAAACTCAACCTTTCGCAAAAAGAAAAAGTGATGCTAACCGTTTTTGGGGACGCAAAAAGATCAGTACTAGAACATTGCTTGGAAAAGGAGTCTACAGTCACCAATGAAGGCTACAGTAAAATGCTGGCCAACAAACTGGAACCAGCAATTCGCACCAAACGCCGAGGTCTATTGTCAATGCAAATGTTATTGTTACACTATAGTGCATGCCCATATACAGTCGCCCACACCGTTGAAACCATTGAGAACTTGGGTTTCGAGTTTCTGAAACACCCTGCATACAGTTCAGATGTCGTCCCTTTCGGCTATCACTTCTCTAGAGCACTCAAACATCTTTTACAAGATTCTTTATATGAGTTCGTGTGTTGAAGCATATTCTGTTGTGTGTGGGGAGAGTCATTTTCTTTTTGTGCCTTATAATGTAACACGCTCACCGGTAAAATTTCTACTTTTTTCTTATTTTTATTTTCCTAAAATTTTCGTTGCGTCTTGCAACCTTTTCAATAGTCTTGACTATTGAAAAGGTTGCAAGACTATTAAAAATGTTGCAAGACTATTAAAAAGGTTGCAAGACTATTGAAAAGGTTGCAAGACGCAACGAAACTTTTAGGAAAATAAAAATAAGAAATAAGTAGAAATTTTACCGGTCAGTGTGTTACATAATAAGGCACAAAAAGAAAATGACTCTCCCCAGACACCACGGAATCTTTTACAAGATTGTCGATTTGTTACGGACAAAAATTGCAGGAAGCTGTGCATAAATGACTATGCAACCAGCTAAAATTCTTCTTCTTCTTCTTCTCGATGCAATAAGCACGCTTGTGGCCCGCGCTGGAAGACGTGCATCGAAAAGCAAGGAGACTACGTCGGAGGATGAATTGCTTAATCTCGGTTTTTGTTTTAATAAATTTGGACTAAAAACCGTACTTATTGCTGTAGCTAAAGTTGTTTCGAAACTAACGTTGCGGCTGTGACAACTGTTTTCACTGAGCTGCGATTATTATTGCTCATCCGATTACTGTTGTAATTGTTGTCTATTGTTGCTGCTCTTATAACAGTTGTGTTGGTGTTGGTGTTGGTGTTGGTGGTAGTGGTGGTGGTGCTGCTGTTGTTGTTGTTGTTGTTGTTGCTGTTGTTGTTGTTGCTGCTGTTATTGCTAATGTTTTGTTCTGCTATTGCTGCTTATTTTCATTGCTTTTGTTGTGATATGCTATTCCGACGATGGTGGTGGTGGTAGTGGTGGTGGTGATGATGATGATGATGATGATGATGATGATGATGATGATGATGATGATGATGATGGTGATGATGATGATGATGATGATGATGATGATGATGATGATGATGATGATGGTGATGATGATGATGATGATGATGATGTGAAGGAATTGGAAGAGGTTACTGTTGTTGTTGTTGTCCGTATGAGATTAAAACCAGTTTTAATATGTTTTCAGTGAAGAATTCTGCCGTTTCCGATACACTTCAAGTAGATTCCATTGTGGCAGAGAACAGAACTGCCAGGCTGCACTCATCTCACCCCACGCAACTCAACTACATGAATAGGCTTAAAAAAGTGCAAGAAAAACCAGCGAACAGGAAGTTTATAACCGGAAGTGAATCTAGCAAACGGTGAGATTATAAATCAACCGCTTGTGTACTTCGAAGAAAAACTCTACGCACACGCATAATACACACGCATACACACGCACTCGCGCGCGCAAACGATAATATATTTACACACAGACATATGCATGCATGCATGCATGCACGCATATACAAGCACATTTACACGTATGCGCAAATTGGTGCAAGAATGCAGGAATACTTACTTACATACGTACATTTTAACACGATACACATGCACACACGCTGACACACAAGCATACAGATATATTGAGAAATGCAGGCACACATATACATTCATACACGTATACATTCATGCACACACATGCGCGTACATTCGCATACACGGATAAATTGTGAGCTTGCACACGTGTTTCCATTCGTTCGTTCTCACACGTGATTGCTCGCTCACATCTACACGGAGGCACGCTGGTCTACACATGCCGGCATAAACAGAAGACATAGAAAGTCAAGCATATAGACAAACTTGTATTACATTAATTAATGAAAACTACTGCACAGGACAGTGCCATATCACACTTCTATGCGCAGAGTTATCATACACAATTGCACGAGACATCGGGAGTACCTCTGAGCTGAGACTTCACTGACTAGAAATTGTGGCTAAGTTTACCTCATTTAACACCCTATCGAAATTGTGGCTATGTTTACCTCATTTAACACCCTATCGAAATTGTGGCTAAGTTTACCTCATTTAACACCCTATCGAAATTGTGGCTAAGTCTACCTCATTTAACACCCTATCGAAATTGTGGCTAAGTTTACCTCATTTAACACCCTATCGAAATTGTGGCTAAGTTTACCTCATTTAACACCCTATCGAAATTGTGGCTAAGTTTACCTCATTTAACACCCTATCGAAATTGTGGCTACGTTTACCTCATTTAACACCCTATCGAAATTGTGGCTAAGTTTGCCTCATTTAACACCCTATCGAAATTGTGGCTAAGTTTACCTCATTTAACACCCTATCGAAATTGTGGCTAAGTTTGCCTCATTTAACACCCTATCGAAATTGTGGCTACGTTTACCTCATTTAACACCCTATCGAAATTGTGGCTACGTTTACCTCATTTAACACCCTATCGAAATTGTGGCTACGTTTACCTCATTTAACACCCTATCCAAATTGTGGTTAAGTTTACCTCATTTAACACCCTATCGAAATTGTGGCTAAGTTTACCTCATTTAACACCCTATCGAAATTGTGGCTAAGTTTACCTCATTTAACACCCTATCGAAATTGTGGCTAAGTTTACCTCATTTAACACCCTATCGAAATTGTGGCTAAGTCTACCTCATTTAACACCCTATCGAAATTGTGGCTACGTTTACCTCATTTAACACCCTATCGAAATTGTGGTTAAGTTTACCTCATTTAACACCCTATCGAAATTGTGGCTAAGTTTACCTCATTTAACACCCTATCGAAATTGTGGCTAAGTTTACCTCATTTAACACCCTATCGAGATTGTGGCTAAGTTTACCTCATTTAACACCCTATCGAAATTGTGGCTAAGTTTACCTCATTTAACACCCTATCGAAATTGTGGCTACGTTTACCTCATTTAACACCCTATCGAAATTGTGGCTAAGTTTACCTCATTCAACACCTATCGAAATTGTGGCTACGTTTACCTCATTTAACACCCTACGAAATTGTGGCTAAGTTTACCTCATTTAACACCCTATCGAAATTGTGGCTAAGTTTACCTCATTTAACACCCTATCGAAATTGTGGTACGTTTACCTCATTTAACACCCTATCGAAATGTGGCTAAGTTTACCTCATTTAACACCCTATCGAAATTGTGGCTAAGTTTACCTCATTTAACACCCTATCGAAATTGTGGCTATGTTACCTCATTAACACTATCGAAAATTGTGGTTAAGTTTACCTCATTTAAACACCCTATCGAAATTGTGGCTAAGTTTACCTCATTTAAAACCCTATCGAAATTGTGGCTAAGTTTACCTCATTTAACACCCTATCGAAATTGTGGCTATGTTTACCTCATTTAACACCTATCGAAATTGTGGTTAAGTTACCTCATTTAACACCCTATCGAATTGTGGCTAAGTTTACCTCATTTAACACCCTATCGAAATTGTAGCTAAGTTTACTCATTTAACACCCTATCGAAATTGTGGCTAAGTTTACCTCATTTAACACCCTATCGAAATTGTGGCTAAGTTTACCTCATTTAACACCCTATCGAAATTATGGCTAAGTTTACCTCATTTAACACCCTATCGAAATTGTGGCTAAGTTTACCTCATTTAACACCCTATCGAAATTGTGGCTAAGTTTACCCATTTAACACCCTATCGAAATGTGGCTATGTTTACCTCATTTAACACCCTATCGAAATTGTGGTTAAGTTTACCTCATTTAACACCCTATCGAAATTGTGGCTAAGTTTACCTCATTTAACACCCTATCGAAATTGTAGCTAGTTTACCTCATTTAACACCCTATCGAAATTGTGGCTAAGTTACCTCATTAACACCCTATCGAAATTGTGGCTAAGTTTACCTCATTTAACACCCTATCGAAATTATGGCTAAGTTTACTCATTTAACACCTATCGAAATTGTGGCTAAGTTTACCTCATTTAACACCCTATCGAAATTGTGGCTAAGTTTACCTCATTTAACACCCTATCGAAATTGTGGCTAGTTTACCTCATTTAACACCCTATCGAAATTGTGGCTAAGTTTGCCTCATTTAACACCCTATCGAAATTGTGGCTAAGTTTACCTCATTTAACACCCTATCGAAATTGTGGCTAAGTTTACCTCATTTAACACCCTATCGAAATTGTGGCTAAGTTTACCTCATTTAACACCCTATCGACCTGAAAAAACATCGTCATAAATTATATACTGAAGTCATAGGTAGATGATGGTTCCTGCTACACGGCGAGCTGGCAGAAACGTTAGCACGCCGGGCGAAATGCTTAGCGGTTTAGTTCGTCTGCGTTACGTTGTGAGTTCAAATTCCGCTGAGGTCGACTTTGCCTTTCACCCTTTCGGGGTCGATACATTAAGTACCAGTTACGCACTGGGGTCGATGTAATCGACTTAATACCTATGTCTGTCCTTGTTTGTCCCCTCTGTGTTTAGCCCCTTGTGGGTAATAAAGCAATAGGTTCCTGCTACACCTTTGATAAAAGCTCCGCTAGATAAGGTATACCGAGGGCTAAACAACAGCAGTATAGTTTCTGTCCTTGTTTAACTTTAGTACAGCGTTCAACAACCAGACCTGCTATCAAGCGCATTCCAATCGTGACCATCCACTTGTTACCGAAGAGCACTGCAAGTTCGAGATAAACTCTCCAAGCATGACGGTGCTGTCCGGCGGGTCTGACCGAGATGCACGTAGAGCGGCGAAACCGTTCTGCGTGCAATTCATGCAGTGTCCGAGTATTGTTGATTTGTGGAGTTATGACGGATCGTTGTTATTATTGCATGTGGAACGAATTCGACTATCGACCGAATTCATCTTAAGGATTACCCCCCACCACCTATCTTTAACAAGGCAGGGCAGGTGGTGTTCCCTTAACTAGTGCTTATGATGAAAGAGCTTGTGCGGTTGATGACACTGAAAGGATTGAGGAAAGATACCTACCATTTCGATCAGGTACTCATCGATTTTCTAAGTCCCACTTGGAAAGGAAAATGAGAGTGGTGAGCAAAATGCTACCTCCATGTGAATTTCTGGAAAGATGGGTGACTGTGGCAAAAATGGTTTGAGTGAGGGATCCTACTCTAAGAACGCACCTGTAGACTGGAAAACATGAGAGAGGGCGCGTGCTTTTGATAGTCAGGGTAATCTTGGAGCTGTGAAGTGACTTGATTGACTGTTATTGGAATCGCTTTTGTATCAGGGGGACTACATTTATTGATAAGTAGGTCTTTGAGCAGAAAATTTGTTGTTGCGCATCTTTTACACCAAGACAAAGCATGTAAATGTTAGCACTTCCAATCAGTTAAGATCAGAAGCCATGAGAGCCACTGCCTGGTATTTATTATTTTGGTTTTGCTCAGGATCGGTCTGATTCCTTGTAGTGTTTATGTGGGTAACTGATTACAACCTCTAACCCTGTAATTTTTCAGCAGTTTTTCGAGTGCTTAGAGCCTTCCTGATAATCCTTGCTGTCCCTAAAAGACAAATTTTCTGTAGGAGCCATACCGAGCATTCTATTTCAATCTCATTCAGTCATTTGTCTGCATCTTGGCTTACTGTTCCCTACGCATCAATTAGTATAGGCACGATCCTTACTGTTCACATGTTCCTGTTTTAAATTTTAAGGGATTGTTTTTTTGTTTGCTCCCCCCCCCCTTTCATTACGATCTTAGAATCAAATTAGCATGGTGGGTCGATTAGTAAGCAACTTCGTTTTTCCTTATCTATAATTTTTATGTTTGTTTTTTTTTAAGTTTCAGCTCAGAGCTGCGGCCATACTGGGGCACTGCTGTTTTGCTACATTGTTATTATTGAGAACCTCCACTAATATGTGGCCTTTGATGAATAAGGGGGTTTGATGTCACTACACTCATTTTCACCTCTTGCCGTGAGGTAGGTTCATCTGGGATTCTCGACAGGAAGAGGTTCAGTTTTGATTTGAAAACACTTACATCCACTTTGTGTAGGTCCCTCAGGCTCTTTGAGAGAATATTAAAATGCTGTGGGCCCCTGAAGTCCAAGCTGTTGCAGTAACTGGTCTTGAGGCATAATGGCATTGCTGGGATATTTGGTACTTTGCAGTGTCGAGCCGTTCTGGCCTTGATGTCGCTTTCAATACCAAAATTTGGCACAATTTTTTCCAGGATTTTCCAGATGCATATTACTACATAGCTCTCCCGCCTTCGCTCCAGGGTGTTGAGTCTTAGCTGTTTCAGCCGTTCCCAGTAGCTGAGCTGTTGCAATGAGACGATCTTCTTTGTGAAGCTTTGCTAGATTGCTTCAAGGGCCACTTTTAATTTCACACTGTTGGGTGACCATTGCTGGGAGCAATAAGCTAGGCGGCTGAGGGCGAATGTCCTCCAGAGGACCATCGTGGTTTCCTTCTCTCTGATTCTGAACGTTTTCAGGATCCATCCAGCCAGTCGTCTGCACTTTGTTGTCATCCTGGTTGTGTGCACTTGGAAAGAGGTATCACCACTCATATCAATACCCAGGTCACTCACTGATTTAGGCTCTGGAATTGTAATCCCATGGGCTAGTGTACCCTGTAAGTTTTATATTCAGTCTTGGATGCTGGTAGTACAGGGCTTGGAATTTTGCAGCATTAAACTGCATATTATTGTCAGCGTATCTTCAAATTGAGTCCAACTTTTGCTGCAGGTGTGCAATATCGCTGGGGTTCTGTTTTTTCTGCGAGACTTTCGTAGCAAGGGTAGCTATCCGGGCAGCTGGGGGCATATCTGAAAGGGCCACTATGAAAAGCAGTAGTCCCAAGACAGTGCCATGTGGAACACCACTCACTATTTGTGTTTTCTTTAAGGTGGCTCCATTGGCCACTACTGCCTGACTTCTATCTTTTAGAAAGTCATGTAATCACTCTCCACGACACTGCACAGTACCAAATATCCCAGCTATGTCTAGATCACGCAGTCTGTGGCATATCAAAAGTTTTTGCAAACTCAAGGTATATTACGTCCACATTTGATTTGTTGAGTAACTGCCTCAACACCCAGTTATAATACTGTAAGAGCTGGGTCAGGCAGCTCCCACCTGGTCGAAAGCTATGGTGGATATCACTCAGCAAGTTGTATTCTGGTCAATTATTTTCTAACTTCTTGTCCGTTTGAATAGGTAAGTCCGTTTGAATAGGTAAGTTACATTTCTCCGACTCCAGTACTCTTTCGATTCGATTATTGTACCATGTGTTTCCAGTTTCAGATCCCCATTCCTGGTACAGTTTCTAGTGTAAAACTGCTTTTTAATAACCTGGTCATGCCTCCATTTCTTATATTCTTCTTGTTACAGCTTGGGGCATTCTGTCACAATGTGTGCCACTGTCTCGTTCCAAGTTCCACTGGCTCTACATTTTTCTGACATATTCTCTCCATATGTATATATATATATTAGTTATCACTTATTTACCTATGACTGATATAACTTAATCTTCTCTTCCGGACAGGCAATGGTCATTGACCCAAGGGAAAAGACCTTATGTCCCTCAATCCCCAGACGACATTCATTTGGGAGATATTGTGAAATTCTCCAAATATGGCGGCAAAATATCTCAAGGGATTGTGAAGTTTATTGGCCCACTATCTGGTCGCTCGGATACCTATATAGGGATTGAACTACATCAAGACGGTAACTACTAATTATCTCTTATTAACATCGTAATTATCATGTTAAAGTTACATGTGACTCACCGTACCAAAGATTTTCTTTAACTTTACTTTAGATTTCGATATATGTCTTTCTTCTTTCTGTTACTTTAGGTATCAGCTGTTCTCCTAGAATTGTTTAAACGTGCAGCAGCTGTATTCGAAATTTGAAAAAGCCGCACTGAAAAATGTAGATTGTTATATATAATTATTTAGTTGCATACTTCTTTCAAGTGAGAGAATAAAAAAAAACTAGGAAATCTGTTGCTAATAAAATTGGCTTGTTAAATAGGCAGACCGGATCTGTTCGGTTTGAACGGCAGTTTTTTTAAAATAATTTCCACGTAACTAAACACTTTTAAACTTCGTATAGTGGTAGAATGTGTTTATAAAACATCTTTTTCTCTTGGCTTTATTGAGAAAATTCTATAGTTTGTAAGATATTTGTTGTTTTTTTTTTCTTCAATTTCTGCAATTTCAACCAATCAGTGACGGTCTATTGAGGTGAAAACATTCTGTGCCGTATGAATATGTTCCTCGTCTAAGAAACAGATCGAGTTTATTTACATTTGTGAAAGAAAAAAGATACCCTTCCCCCACCCCTAACCCTAACCCTAACTAACCCTAACCCTAAAACAGATTGAACTGCAATAGATCGATACTAGGGTCATAATTATGGGTGACAATTTCATATGACACCGCTAGAAGAAACTGCCGTTCAAATCGAAAAGATCCGGCAGACCTTTCCAAAACATGGGGTCCGGAGAAAATTTCATGTAAATAATTGGGAGCCTTAGTATTGAAACGATTAGAACAGCTTCAGCAGATATGTTTCCGAGAATTAAGGGCAATTCTTAGGATTGTTATTATCTAAACTTCACCTATAGGAGGTTTTTCTAGCCAGTTCTTGATTTTTTTTTACTTGCTCCCTTACTTCAGAACTCTCAACGTTCATATAATGTCTTCATGTTACACATTCTTGCTGTTTCAATCTCCAGATTTTCTTTTCCTATTCAACGATAATAAAGAAGGCGGTCAGGAATTCCCAAGCTAATAATAAAATGATCCAAACACCATCAAATCGATCTCTGTCATAGGCACAAAGCTGCACATTTAGGAAGAGGTGTAATCGATTAAATCAGCGTTTGACAGCTACTTGATTTTTATCAATTTCAAAATGTCTGCCGTGCAGTATTTACTACACGGCATTATTTCGTCTCTACTGTCGCAAGTTATTGATTCCATTTATTCCATAGTTCCCAGAATTCTCTGGGTTACACAGTAAGTTCTCAACGATCCGATCTTTTTTTTACAGATGGTAAACATGATGGTGTGTTTGAAGGAAACAGATATTTCAAATGGTAAGAGCACTCTTCTATTCAATTTAAGCATTTACACACAGATTACCTCTACACATACACACATATACCATTACACACACACACACACACATATATATATGTGTGTCTATATATATATATATATGTATCTATGTGTGTCTACGTGTGTGTCTGGGTGTATGTACGTATCTATATGTATGTGTGTATATGTATATATGTGTATATGCGGACGTGTACTTACATATATATATATATACAACTTATAAACAAGGGCAAAAGAAAAACAAAATTCTAATGCCAAATATGCCGAAAATAGACAAATCGTCAATAACCATATAATTTATCACTATAAGCACGTGTCTCGAAGTAAGCCGACAGAAATTTCTAAAAAAATTCCGTTATTATCGTATCCGTCCCGATTTCATAGTAAATTCATAAGAATTTTCTCCTCGTAAGCGATAAATACGGTAAGAAAAAAATGAAATACTTTCTTATATCCATGGAAGAAGCAAACACTAAGTCATGGGCACACTTAAGTACCCCAAATATATCCAAATTAGAAATTCTCCAGCACACCTCGAGACACGTGCGATCAGACTGAAAACTCTCATAGAGTGAGATACTCCGGAAGTGAACACTATTAAATTTACATCTAATATAGGATAAAATTTTTCGAAAAAAATTCTATCAATGGCCAGCATATTAAAAAATACCTTTAAAGATTAAATTTATAAATAATTTATAAACAAGGGCAAGAGAAAAAAAAATTGAATTTTTTTTCTTTGAGTCTTAGCTGTTTCAGCCTTTCCCAGTTTTTTTTTGTATTATACATTGTTTTTGTTTAGAGGTGAAGCTGATTATATTGCTGTTTATGTTTATATTTTCAGTAAACCCAACAAAGGTGTATTTGTGACATACAACAAAATTGTTATGGCTTGGGTGCCGTGCTAACCGTAAAAACTTCTAGGATGCAGAACCTGTTTATATCATCATGCGACCTTTGGAAGAATTACTGTGCCAAACCGGAAAATTGAAAGTATTTCCTACATCGATCTAATTGTTCTAGCTTTCAGATTCGGTCATAATCGAGCAAAAATAGACACATGATCAGTATCGACTAATGAACTTATGATCAGAACCAGTGTACTATTACTAGTGTGGATTTATGATTGAGTTAATCAGTGTGAAATTATCAATCGAAGTGAATAGTAGGACCAGTATTTACATACCTATGACCAATGTTGTCTTATGACGACTGTGAATTTATGACTAGTATTAAGCCGTGTTCAGTGTGAATTTTTACTTTCTGAGTCAGTATAAATCTTGAACCTGTATTGACTTATTACCAATACGAACTTATGACTAGTGTTGATCAGGGAAAACTATGATCAACATTAACGTATGACCAGGATTAATACAAACTATGATTATTATGAACCTATGACCAGTATGGGCCAATGACTTATGACTAATATCAATCATTATGAAACTGTGATTAATGCGAAGTTACGACAAGGAAAAATGTCTACTTACGACCAACGTAGACCTATGATTAATGTGCTGCTATGATACATATGAAATACAGAAGTATTCTCAATGTAGCTGATCGTGTTGATATGTCTTAATTAACATTATTAAGTTTTAAAGGTCTAATTGACTTTATACTTAAGCAAAAGAGTTCAAATCTTCAAATGAGGGATAGGGTATGTTGTGACTTTATGCAGCATTCAGCAGAATTGAATTAAGGGTGCTGGCTAAATAAAATGGCTACTATCTACGATCGAAGCATATAGTTTCATCCCACTTCGTTATGACTTCAAATGGCTGCAGGAAGCAATATTATTTTTCCTTTCTTCGGGGATCGTTAATTTATGTACCAATAATACACTGGTGTCCATTCAATAAATTATTCCATCTGTTTAGAAATACTGTGCATATAAGAAACCAATTTGTAGATAAGTCATATATGTGTGCGTGGAAAAATGAGCTTATGCTATGTGTATGTATGTATGTATGTATGTATGTATGTATGTATGTATGTATGTATGTATGTATGTATGTGTGCGACCCCTGTTGTACTCTTTCGCCCCTACTTTCTCTCACTCTTTCTTCATGTTTCTTGTCCCCGACTTTCTACGCAACCGCTGAACCTTAATACGCATTCATCTATCCGTCGATGCTCTCGGTGTCGGGAGCTGACCTGCTTTCTCTTCTGCGGGTCTTGCGAATAGCAAAGGACCACGTTTTGGACTTCTCCCACTCTGGGACGAAGACCGCTTCGCTCAACAAATAAACAAACAAATAAAATATCGACAGCAAGAAAAAGTAGGTATAAACAAACAACTGAAGTGAAATGAAATAAGCTTTGTTACTGAAAATTTTAGTGATGATGGTGGTGGTGCGTTGATAGTGAAAAGTTTTTTTTTTTTTGCGACCATCGCTTAACGCATGTGCACAAGAGCAATTGTTTATCATCTGCTCGCTTCAAAATTGATATTTGTTTATAAGAGTTAATTTAGCCTAAACTATGGATTCATAAGAAACACGGGGATCTTTTCGGTTTGAACGGCAGTTTTTTAAAATAATTTCCACGTAACTAAACTCTTTTAAACTTCGTATACTGGTAGAATGTGTTTATAAAACATCTTTTTCTCTTGGCTTTATTGAGAAAATTCTTTGGTTTGTAAGATATTTGTTGTTTTTTTTCTTCAATTTCTGCAATTTCAACCAATCAATGACGTCTATTGAGGTGAAAATATTCTGTGCCGTATGAATATGTCCCTTGTTTAAGAAACAGATTGGGTTTATTTACATTTCTGAAGAAAAAAAAGATACCCTTCCCCCCACCCCTAACCCTAACCCTAACCCTAACTAACCCTAACCCTAAAACAGATTGAAATGCAATAGATCGATACTTAGGTCATAATTATGGGTGACAATTTCATATGACACCGCTAGAAAAAACTGCCGTTCAAACCGAAAAGATCCAAACGCAGTTGCAAGCTGCCCGAGAAAGAATGTGCCGATATGGAGCACGGATCAGAGAGGAAGAGCGAAAAGATATAATTAAAAGAGAAAATAGACTACACCGACGGAAACGTGAGAAAATGAATGTAGACGAACGTCGAGTATATTCAAAGAAAGCTAAACTAAGAATACTATAAAAATGTAAGTCATCCGTTCTGTCTTAAATAGGTCCGCTTATATTTTTATTATTTTTCAATTCCGTGGAATTTACACGTGTCCCACTAGTTTATTGTTTAAACTGTTAACAGTACGCGCGGGAGTGGCTGTGTGGTAAGTAGCTTGTTTACCAACCACATGGTTCCGGGTTCAGTCCCACTGCGTGGCACCTTGGGTAAGTGACTTCTACTGTAGCCTCGGGCCGACCAAATCCTTGTGAGTGGATTTGGTAGACGGAAACTGAAAGAATCCTGTCGTATATATGTATACATATGTATGTGTGTGTGTGTGTATATGTTTATGTGTCTGTGTTTGTCCCCCTAGCATTGCTTGACAACCGATGCTGGTGTGTTTACGTCCCCGTAACTTAGCGGTTCGGCAAAAGAGACCGATAGAATAAGTACTAGGCTTACAAAGAATAAGTCCTGGTGGCGTTCGATTTGCTCGACTAAATGCGGTGCTCCAGTATGGCCGCAGTCAAATGACTGAAACAAGTAAAAGAGTAAAAAAGTACGGTGATACGGATCAAGAGCAGTCGTAAACTACGTGACCCTTCCACGGCAAAGAAAAGCTCCCAACTAAATAATCACTGAATCTTTCTTTTTTTCTTCTCTTCATATTCCTTTCCGTATCTTCCATTGATGAATTAATTTCCATTGTGTACTTCTTGCGCTTTGAGGATCCCCAAAGATCAGCTGAACTAGTCTCCAGCAAGAAAACACATGGGTGATCATATATTTTGTTTCAAAAATGTGTGTAAAAGATATGAAGTCACTGAATATGAATTGAACGGTAAGAGGACACGGCGAGCTGGCAGAAACGTTAGCACGCCGGGCGAAATGCGTAGCCGTATTTCATCCTTTCATCCTTTCGGGGTTGATAAAATAAGTACCAGTTACACACTGGAGTAGATATAATCGACTTAATCCGTTTGTCTGTCCTTGTTTGTCCCCTCTGTGTTTAGCCCCTTGTGGGTAGTAAAGAAATAGGTATTTCGTCTGCCGTTACGTTCTGAGTTCAAATTCCACCGAGGTCGACTTTGCCTTTCATCGTTTCGGGGTCGATAAATTAAGTACCAGTTACGCACTGGGGTCGATATAATCGACTTAATCCGTTTGTCTGTCCTTGTTTGTCCTCTCTGTGTTTAGCCCCTTGTGGGTAGTAAAGAAATGGGTAAGAGGACACTGCAAGCGACCATTATCACTGGAGGCTGGAACTAGACCTTTCCAGTCACGTGTTTAGCTTCTTTCACTACATGCATTAATTATTTGCTTTTCCCTCGTTACCTCATTAGTTTACTCGTTTCATGTGATTTTTTAAAATCAATTTATGTCCTAATGCCTACGCAGAAGAAATCATCACTTCTTCACGGATTGATTATAACACACACATACACACCCACGTATACACACACACACACGCACGCATGCTTGCATACATACATACATACATACATACATAGGTATTGTTACCTACACCCCAACGCTTAAGCAGTGTATCTTTGTTAGACACCAGCTACTTCCTAGCAGGAAGAGTAATTAAAAATAGAAGAAAAAATACATACATACATACATACATACATACATGCATACATAGATTCATACATACATACATAAACCGAGCGACAAACATACAAATACTCACTCCCACACAAACAAACACTTACACACAAGAACAAGAGACACACTCGTACTCAACAAAGACACAAACAATACACAGTAAGAATGCAATAAAATGCATATCGAGTCACTGTTTCTATATGAACATGTATCTCTAAAAGTCTCGCTACACAACCACCCAAAGATCTTTATTCTTCCTCCACACTCAACAAAGAAATAGCCGTATAGTTTCTAAAGACTATGTCAGGGAACACCAACGGAACCTTATAATTTCTAAAAACCTTATTGTTCTAAAAAAAACCCTTATAATTTCTAAAAACCTTATTGTTCTAAAAAAAAACCCTTATAATTTCTAAAAACCTTATTGTTCTAAAAAAAAACCCTTATAATTTCTAAAAACAATGCTAGGGAACACCAACAGAAGAATAACAACCCTAACCCTAACAACCGTAGCTGAGTCTACTATGTCCACTTCCACCCGGACTTACAAGCTTATATGAATAGGTTGGAGTGGATACAAGGCAACATACCACCAATTTTTTTTAAAAGCACTGGGTGATCCTCGGGGGGGGGGGCGCTTTTCAGTAAATACCATGAACCGACAACTTACACTAACATCAATAGTAACACAACAGATAAACTGGTAGCAGCGTGGAATCTTACTTGGCATCGTTAGAAGTGCTAAAAAGGTTCTTGACTTCCAGACACATTTATAATATGTGAGTTTTATATGGAACTAGCAGTATCGACCGGCGTTGCTCGGGTTTGTAAGGGAAATAACTCTATAAGCATTTTTAGAGAGTTATAGCCAAAAAATAGCAAAAAAAGGCATTAAAAATAGAAAAGAAATTATGGTAATTTTTTTTTTAATCATTGACTCATCGTAGACATTTTTAGAGAGTTACTTCCCTTATATAATAGCGAAAAAATGCATTCAAATGGAAAAAAATGATGGTAATTTTTTTTTTTAATCGTAGACTCATCGTAGACGCGCGCTAATACCCAGAAGGGCTCGATATGAATCACGACTATAAGATACCCGAATTTGGTGAAACTGCACCGCAAAATGTGGGAGTAGTTAGGAATCTAAATGGTAGGAGACAGACACACAACTTTTAAAACTTTTAAAAATATCTAGACAAGGGTTACCAAATCACAAGACGGTAAATCTAAACCTGGGAAAATCTTGCTTCAGCCTGTTGTTAGCAACATAATGTCTGGTCCGACTGTACAGACCTACACCGAAGTAGAAATTTCAGCTGCAGTGTTATCTTCCAGGAGTGTCTCGTTGCAGTTTTTACAAGTACGCTTTTCGTTTGAGCAGAATGCCTGGGCTTCTCCCGCTTTTAAACCCCTGCCTAGTTCCAGCCTCCAGTAACAGTAATCAATTTGTAATGTCCTCCTAACTTTCGATTCATATTTAGTGACTCCATATCACTTACAGACATGTTTTTAAACGAAAGAAAAGAGTTATCCATGTGTTTTCTTGCGGAAACTAGCTCAGCAGGTCTTGGAGAATTCTCACACATTCTGTGGCTTACGTGACCTATGTAGCGGAAAGGTCATTGTTGAAAGAAGATAAAAGGTTCCGTATCTGGGAGTGGCCATAACCTCATTGCTGGTGACTCGGTCAGTTCACTTGACATCGAGTCCGCAAAATTGGAAGGGTGCATCGTTTGCTTGTTATTCTCTCAGACTCTCTTTGTTAGACCGTCGAATACTGAAGCTGTTCCTCCGCTCTGTTTGTCATCTCAGAATGTACGGAAAAATTGTCCGTTTTGAAGTATCCAACACATGTGAACTCGTGAACTACCTCTAACTCGCAGCTGTTGAAGGTATTAACAGGGGATTGCTCAACGCTAGACAGGCTCTTAACAACAGTCTTTGAAGACGTTGCTATTGATCCTCGCAGTATATTTCAAGTGCTAACTTGTCTGCGAACACTGTGTCCCTGATGAGTACTTCATGTATAAATGTTTTTACCCTCAAACACTATAGATTAAGTAGCTTTCGATCTGATCTGATGTGAAAGTAGATATCGCCAGTTGATGTTCCAAACACATAACCCTGTATGCCAGCGAAGAAGATGCCAAACAGAGCGTGGGCAAGCAACACAGCTGTTTTCTACTGCTGCAGATAGTAAAAACTTCCAAAGAAGAACCGTCAAACAGAACGCGCTCTTAATATCTGTAAACAATGACTGAACTATACTGAGAAACTTCGGAGAACAGTCGATCCTAGAGATAGCTTTAAGCTGGAAATTTCTATAGGGGGAAACGCCTTCGTGACGTCAAGGAAAGTGACAAACAATTGTCTTTGTTTTGTATTTTTCTTGAGGTTGCTGAAAAGCGATTATATCGATTGTGAATGATCGTGTTTTTTTTTTCTTTTTTTTTTTTTTCATTCTTCTCAGGAGAGATGCTCGGCAAAAATATTCCTCTGTAATTGTTACAGTCGCTTCTCTTCTCTTTGTTCTTGCGGCACTGCCCCCCTTCTTTCTGACACTGATGCAAATTCCATTGCAGGTGGTTTAACAAGATTCCCCTCACACTTCTAATGACCTCTCCGAAAATTCTGTCCAGTCCTCGTATCTTGCAATGCGCAGATTATCGATGGCTTTATTTTTTTCTGCAGTCGGTACCGCATCCAATTCCACTACGAGAAAATTCACACCATTTGGTGTGCCGAGTTAGATGCTCGTTTTGTGGAGTAAATTTCAGTGTAATATTCCATAATCTCGCCATCTGATGGCCTTTGTCTATAGCGGTTTTATTTGATATAATTTTTGTGATGCTGTCTTACTTTGGGCTGGGCCACGGATGTAGAATGCATGAAATGAGGACTAAATACCTTCACAAAATTATATACACTAGTCGTTTGCGCAGTATCTGGATATTTTGGCGGTCTTGTTTCTGTCATAAATTCCTACGGAAGTCTCTACCTGTCAACTTCCTGGTATCATTAGAAATCTTTTCCTCATTAATGACATCGCTGAAATTTAGTTGTTTCAGAAACTCTCATCTTATTGCATTGTCCTTTCTCAGTATCTTTTATTAATACCAATGTGGAAACCCATTAATGCATAGCGTCCAGAAAAATAGACGCAACGAAAATTACTATTACTTGTTTCGTACGTGTGTATAGTTGGTTTGTTTGTACACAGCGCTTGCTCGCTCATAGAGCACTAGTTTAGAGGCAGACTATACCAAAAATAAGCTTAATAGGTAGTTTACTTAACACGCAATAATAATTTTTCCTGCGTTCATTTTTCTGGACGCTATGCATTAATGGGTTTTTAAATCGTCTGAGGATTTCTAAAACATCTAATGCTAACATTTCAGCGTTTAAAATTACATATGTCGCTGGTTGTTGGTCGCAAGTGCAGGACAGAAGCCCTCTAGGACAAAAGTCCTCTAGGAAAAAACCACTCCATGACAAAAGCTTCCTCGGACAAAAGCCCCATAGTTAAAGTATGAAAGTGGACAAAAGCCCCTTGGACAAAAGCCTCCCTGTTCTCAGACATATCTTTTTTGACAAAAAAAAAATGCTTTTTTTAAGCATTATAAATAAATGACAAAGGTGTGTGTATATATTTATGTGTATACATTTTATAATAATGAAATTATTGAATACAGTGCTCAAGTGCACCACAACTTGTCAAAAAGTGCACATATTTACTCGATTGCTTCTATGTAGCTGTTATGTTTTTACACATTCCTTGAAGTGTGCTCTGTTATTCTATTCTACTTATTTAATTTCGATTGAATATATTTTGTTAAGTTAAAAATAGGAATTTTGGAAAATGAGTTTTTTTTTTACAACCGCGATTTCCGTTTTTTCTTACGTGAAATTATATAAAGAAAAGTTTTAAAGATTTGGCTGTTATTTCTACCATGTGGAGAGACCTTCTAGGCGTAACTTCATGTGTTGGTTGAAAATCACCTAATGGCTGCAACAAGTAAAAAAGAAGAAAAAAACGAAATGACAGAAGTGGTTTTGATCAGGCTTAAAAAAATTCTGAGTTCCATACAGCCATCTAAAAATTATTCAAGGTGGTGCTCCAGCACAGGCGGTCGTTGTCTAATAACTGCAACAAGTAAAAAAAATTAAAATTCTGGGGTCGATACGTTCAACAAAAAATTCTTCAAGGCGGTGCCTGCCCCAGCATGGCCACAGCCTAATGACTGAAGGTGAAAAGAAGAAAAAAATAGCGAAAAATATTACAATGCGACCTTTGCCCACTTTCATACTTTAGTTATGGGGCTTTTGTCCTAGGGTCTTTTGTCTGGACCCCGTTTGTTGCTGCTTGTTTGTTTGTTGAGTGAAACTGTCTTCGTCCTATTAGTGGGAGAAGTCCAAAACGTGGTCCTTTGCTATTCGTAAGACCCGCAGAAGAGACAGCAGGTCAACCCCCGACACCGAGAGCATCGCCGGATGAATTAATGCGCATCCAGGCTCAGCGGTTGCGTAGGAAATCAGGGACAGAAAACAGGAAGAAAGAGTGAGAGAAAGTAGTTGGGGCGAAAGAGTACAACAGGGGTCACCGCCACCCCCTGCCGGAGCCTCGTAGAGCTTTAGGTGTTTTCGCTCAATAAACACACACAACGCCCGGTCTGGGAATCGAAACCACGATCCTCCGACCGCAAGTCCGCTGCCCTAACTATTGGGCCATTGCGCCTCCACTGTTTGTTGCTGCTCGAGTTGAGCCGGGCAGTGACGATATATTTCTTTGGCTGCGTAAACAACAAATGGAGCGAACCCGCGAACATTTAACAATAATATTTATTGCCAAACAGAAGATATTTGGTGTAGGTTCTTTACAACGAGCAATATAAATCATTGCCGACTGGGATAGAGAGGGAAACTGTGATGAGTCCGAAGATATTATGTGAATGTTCAGACTGGGCATGTCCAAGAACCTGGAGTTATTCTGCGCTAATATCAATGGTTAGAAAGGTAACGTGTGTTGCTCAGCCACCTTCAACACTCTGCCATTAGCGGTTTTTTTTATAAAGGACAAAAAGAACATTCAAGAAAACCATATCACACCGCAACCTCACAATGATTGGTCACGTGAAGCTATGGCGGTTCGCTCGTGGTGTCGGACCGAGTATTTAGCGGGTCAATTAAATAAGTACCAGTTACGCACTGGGGTCGATGTAATCGACTTAATCCCTTTGTCTGTCCTCATTTGTCCCCTCTGTGTTTAGCCCCTTGTGGGTAGTAAAGAAATAGGTATGGGATGGAGGACAGCTTGACAGGGGCTGGCAAAGTCTCTATCCACCCCTTCTCGAAATACAGCTACTTCAACCAATTTACCACCAGTGCTTAGCATGAACACCTACCACATCTCTGCAAACTACTATCATCTCTTAGACTTCGTAGCACTTCAAATCAGCTGACTGGTGAAAGCTCTACTAAGTTGTATTCCCATCATCTGTTGTAGAATATGGGCTTCATTCAGCTTACCGAAACCATGCCACTCTGCACAACTATTTGGACTCAAACCATTTTGGTTCTGCTGTATTGACAATAAGACTTCGCTATACTGAAGAAATGCGGGCGCGCACACACACACACACAAACGTAAACAGAAAATGTAATTTACTGAAACAGTTAAACGGAGTTATCTCCCTTCGTATTGTACGCATACCACGAAAGCATACTATTATCAAAAACTAGCAGTTTCGCCCGGCGTTGGTCGGGTTTGTTTCGACCCTTTAGAATTGGAATTTTTGAAAAGTAAAACTTTTTGCATTATGTAGCTTGTTATTCTCTTTAAGTGAACATTTTTCTGGTTGAAATACACCGAATAATGGCCACACAGCAGTAAAAAAAATCGTAAAAAATAGGAATTTTCATAGAAAAAAAGCACCTTTTTTATGTAAATAATTTTTGGTGATAACATGGTCCGATTTGAATTTTTTCTTCTACGGAAGGAAGAGCAAGCCTTCTTCTATCACACTTTCAATTTTGGTCAACTTTCACCGTTGGGTCTCGGAGAAGATAGTGTTAGTTGAAGGCTACCAAACCTGCCATACACAGACAACTTCAGCTTTATATAGAGAGAGATAAGGTAGTGAGCTGGTAAAATCGTTATCACACTGGACAAAATATTTAGCAATATTTCTTCCTGCTTTACATTCGAAATTTTTCAGGAATCGGTGGAATAAGCACCAGCTAAGCACAGAGGTCAATGTAATCAACTAGCTCCCCACTCAAAATGTCAGGCCTTGTGCCTGTATCAAAAAGGGTTATTGGCGAAAATCATTGTTCATAACAACAATGAGCTGGCAGAATCCGTAAAGTGTCATAAAAAATGTTTTACAATAGTTGTTCCAATTCTTTACATACTGGATTCTAAACGTGCCAAAATTTACTTTACCGTTAATAATTCCAGGGTCCAGTTAAGTATTGCAGGCAATGATACCAACTAATCACTGGACCTCAAAAATAAAGGCCTTTTGTCTAAATCACAAATCAATATTAATAAAGAAAATATTGTCATTGACAAAAAAAGCAGGAAGGGTTTTCATTCTGATTTATTGAAAACATAACTTTACAAGCTGGAGAACCTGGCATTGTATAGGAAGAAACATGTATACACACACACATGTATATGTGTGTGTGTATATATATATATATATATATATATAGAGAGAGAGAGAGAGAGAGAGAGAGATGCATGCACACGCGTGTGTGTATTTTGAATACCTAGAAGAAGCTGCTTTATTCCCACTCATCAAAGTCAATAGAGCTTTGTCCAGGACGACAATGTCGGTTATGTTGACCATGAACGGTAACACTCTCTTCAGCAGAGGTAGCCATATCAATGCTCATCATCTCTTCCTGGCTTTCAGCTTGTATATATTATATATATATATATATTATATATATATATATATATATATATATATATATATATATATATATATATATATATATATATATAATATATATATATATATCTGCTGAGGATATGCGTAAGCTCGCAAGAAATGAAGCCATTATGCTCCGTTGGATGTGTAATGTCAGTGTTCATACTCGACAGAGTGTAAGAGCCTTGAGAGAAAAGTTGGACCTAAGAAGCATCAGATGTGGTGTGCAAGAGAGGCGTCTACGCTGGTATGGACACGTAGTAAGAATGGATGAAGATAGTTGTGTGAAAAAGTGCCACACCCTAGCGGTTGAGGGAACCTGTGGAAGAGGTAGACCCAGGAAAACCTGGGACGAGGTGGTGAATGTTGTTGTTATATATATATAATGTATTGAGTATTAAAGGAAGTAGTGAGTACTTAGTATGAAAGATTAAGAAAATGAGAGAGACTGATAAAACGTGTTAACGATACGAGATACTTTATTCGACTGCCGTTGTTGTACAAGGTATTTGTTGTGGCGGGAAACTTACTGAATGTCCTTGTATCAAGGGAGACAATGGGCAACGTTGATTGTTCATGTTTGTTGTGATGATTACGTAACTGAAGAACGACCTTCGCGCTTTAGGTCTCACCGAGGAAATGACCAGAGACCGAGACCTTTGGAAGTATGCTGTGCGCGAGAAGACCCGGCAGGACACGTGAGGCCATAACCCATGGCCCCTACCTGGGACGTAGTCAGTCCACCTGTGCATACCTTCCTTCTTGGGACACATAACTCTACTTGTGAAGACCTGCTGAGGCAAGTGAAAATCAAATCAAATCAAAATCGATGAACATCAATGGAATTTGTAGTTTTGTGGTACCAGTGCCGGTGGCACATAAGAAAACCATCCGAACGTGGCCGTAGCCAGTACTGCATCGACTGGCCTCCGTGCTGGTGGCACGTAAAAAACACCATCCGAGCGTGGCCGTTCGCCAGCCTCGTCTGGCACCTGTGTCGGTGGCACATAAAAAGCACCCACTACACTCACGGAGTGGTTGGCGTTAGGAAGAGCATCCAGCTGTAGAAACACTGCCAGATCTGACTGGGCCTGGCGCAGCCTCCTGGCTTCCCGGACCCCAGTTGAACTGTCCAAGCCATGCTAGCATCGAAAGCAGACGTGAAACGATGATGATGATGATGATGATATATATATATATATATATACACATGTGTATATATGTGTGTATAATAATAAGTAGAATAATTTAGAGAAGTATTATGTATATTTGAAAGAATGAGTAGAGTTGGCTTTAATCTTTAAAATAATATAATTAGATGGTTGGGATATTCAAGTATGAGTGAGGAATTAGATAGGAATAAAGAGTTAAATTGTAGATTTATAAGGTTATAAGGATTATCTAAGGGGTATTTATAAGGTTATTGGGGTTACCTTAGGGGTAATGCCTAAACGGCCATACAATCGTTTGGGCATTTGGATTTGTTGTAGAATTTGAATGTGTGAAAAAAGCGGTTTTCTTCTTCTGGATTCATTCACATGACACTTGCCCAAGGTAACACACAGTGGGACTGAACTTGAATTCGTGTGGTTCAAAAGCCAACTTCTAAACCACAAAGCGTGTTTGTGCTTGTTTGTGTGTGTGCGTGCGCATGCGCGTAAAAGAGAGACCCTACTCGCTACTATTGCTTAAAGATCAGAAGTTTAAAATATAATTAACACATTTTAAAATGGATTATTTTATGGAATATTATCGCTAATGTTCGTGTTTTTTTTAAGTCTTGCAAATCTTTTGAGCAAAACCGTTTTATGCAACGAGAGTATTAAGGGAGATAACTCTAATATAGCACTACTAACTGCCAAGATGAATCTTTCTCATTTCTGCCGGCAAAACTTAATACTGATAAAATTTACAACATAAAATGACTTCATGTGCCATAAGAAGAAATAAGTTCTAACATTTTGTATATGGTACTTCACTGAACCATCAGAACTCACGTTACTTCGAAACTTATCCATAAAAAGAATTTCATTAAATATATATTTATTGCCCACAAGGGGCTAAACATAGAGGGGACAGACAAACGGATTAAGTCGATTATATCGACCCAAGTGCGTAACTGGTACTTGTTTAATCGACCCCGAAAGAATGAAAGGCAAAGTCGACCTCAGCGGAATTTGAACTCAGAACGTAACGGCAGACGAAATACCTATTTCTTTATTACCCACAAGGAGCTAAACACAGAGGGGACAGACAAACGGATTAAGTCGATTATATCGACCCAAGTGCGTAACTGGTACTTAATTTATCGACCCCGAAAGGATGAAAGGCAAAGTCGACCTCGGTGGAATTTGAACTCAGAACGTAACGGCAGACGAAATACCTATTTCTTTATTACCCACAAGGGGCTAAACACAGAGAGGACAAACAAGGACAGACAAACGGATTAAGTCGATTACATCGACCCCAGTGCGTAACTAGTACTTAATTTATCGACCCCGAGAGGATGAAAGGGAAAGTCGACCTCAGCGGAATTTGAACTCAGAACGTAACGGCAGACGAAATACCGCTAAGCATTTCGCCCGGCGTGCTAACGTTTCTGCCAGCTCGCTGCCAATTTCATTAAATATAAACAACGTTGCTGAATCACGAGTAAAATGTAAGGTTACGTGTAAAACTGACAAATATTTATTTGGCTTGTAAATACTGGTCTCAACACTCCGTGGCAAGAGTTACACGAAACAGACTACCTTTAATGGGGTCTTCTTGCAGTCGACCAGAGTGAAAGATGATGGCAGCTTCATTGCAATAGCTGGCAATTTCAATACACAACACCATGATGGCTTCTCTGGAGTACATACATGGTGGCTATGAGTATAATTCGAAAAATGAGAAGGTATCAAGATTTCCGGTGTTCTGTGATGCAAATGACATCGGCATCTATAATACTTCAGGCAACAAGCTAGGTGTTTGATCACCTTCGAATATGAGGAGCAAACGAGTCAGATAGACTAAACTATCACCAGGGAACAGAATAAGCAGATAATTGCAAACGCTAAGTCTATCCCAAATAAAGAAAGTACCTCTCTACGCAGATTATGGATTAGTGACATCAAAATACTGCTAGTTCAACTGAGAAACAAAAGGTAATTTGGGGATGAAACTGAAAGAACCAGGTGAAAATGGAGAAAAAGAAGCTAAAAGAATTTAACAGATTGATTGAAAAGAAGGGAACCAGTTTGAGGTTGACCCCGCCACAAGAATTGACAGCGAGCGTAACTAAGCGGACAGTAGTATATAGAACGCTGTCTACGGCAACGAAAAGAATTGAAATAGCTACTGTGGAAGCCATAGAAGAGTGTTTGAAGGAGGTAAATAACCTCACAACATTCTATACCAGGGGAAAAATACGGCACAAGCGAGCAAGAAGAGATAAACCACTCCACTATGGGGCTAAGGAGTGGGTACTTCTACCGACTTACTGAGGCAAACGAATGGCCAGAGTAAGGATAGGCAGAGTACTCCAGGAGACTGAGGAGGCGTGGCTGGTGGCAGCCATTATGTACAATATGGAGAAGGAGGCGAAAGTTTTAAAAGTAAAGAGAACGAAAGAGGTAAACTGAGGGGGAAACGACCTCGAGGTGGCGGTCCAGGTCAGTTTGCAAGACTTGCACAAAATAGCGGAGGATGTGATACTGCCGGAGGAAGTGAGATTAAAAGTAGTGTTGGAGGGAAGACTTCCAACTTGTTACCAGTGTGGAGTAAGGGGACACATGAGAGTAAGGTGTCCCCAGAATGACGTGAACAGGAACAGCAGCAACAGGGTGACGAGCAGGAGAAAAATGCAAAATGGCGACCCCAGTGAGTGAGAAGTGTTCAGAGAAGGAGGAGGAATATACAGTAGAGGTCGACTTCGCCTTTCATCCTTTCAAGGTCGATTAAATAAGTACCAGTTACGCACTGGGGTCGATATAATCGACTTAATCCATTTGTCTGTCCTTGTTTGTCCCCTCTGTGTTTAGCCCCTTGTGGGTAGTAAAGAAATAAAAGAAAATAAACAGGAAGAGACAGAGCAGAATATTCTAACAACATAAACAAAGGAAAGCAACGTAGAAACTTGGTGGAAAAACAGGAACAAGTAACAAAACAAGAACCAAAAAAGAAATGGCGTTTGGTGACATATTCGAAAAACACGGAAATTGAAAAGAGAATAACCAAAATGAAGTCGGTGGTAAGAGTGAAGTTAACAACGGAATATTATCCAGAGAACACCAAGGCAATAGTAATTGACCAAGAGAGATGTGCAAAATTGAGAGAATTATTTGGAAATAAGATAGACCCAGCAGGAATAGGTACTACTAGTGGTCCTGGTGCGTGCATCCGCGCTAGCTAGTCGTAAGTAGTCGATCCTACAATGACTTTTTAACCCTAACCCTAACCATAACCTTAGTTTGTTTATAAAAATAATTTATTTACTTAGTTTAAAAAATGATTCTGCCTTGAAGTAGAAACATACGCGCAAGTCGTTGTAGGATTGACTACTTACGACTAGCTAGCGCGGATGTGCGAGTGCGCGCACCGGGACCACTGTTCGCTATTTGTACCCAGGAGTACGCGTGGAGTTTGATGACTTGCCGCCTGTAACAGATGAGGACCGAATACCGTACGTAAAATGATGAAAACAAAAAGAGGAAAAAAAGGAACAACAAAGGAAAAAAGTAAATAAATGTTTGGAATTTTAATGACTATAAAACTGGGACAAAACGAGAAAAAAAAAAGAGAAAAAAGAAAAAGGTATAAAAGCATTTAACTAAAACATTTAAAATGATACTGCTTGCGAGTGGAGAGCATGCAGCCATTTCACTTCCATTATGATAATTCATCCTTCATTCGTTCGTTCTGTGTTTTATATCCCCACTGTAGTGTCCTGTCTATCATGGTGCTGTCCCCTCTGTGTTGTGGCCGTAGTGACAAAATAAAGAATCACTTTGGTTCCAGACCTATGCAAAGTAAAGGTGTTCCCTCCGCAAGAAAGTATGTAAAACACTAAAGAGAAAACGATATTATGTAGAACATACTCCACGGAAACAAAGAAGATTGAGATAATGACAACTACACAAGTTGAAAGAGCTTTGAAACCAATCTGGCAAGAAATCTCGTACCTTGCCAGAGGAAGGAAGTACGGAACGGTGGAGGTGCGTTCCCGGGAAGTAGCTGCTGTCAGTTACAATCGGCAACCCTTTTAAAAACAGAAGTGGTACTTCTGCTCATATACCTTGGGAGACGTGCTTCCAGGGTTAGGGTAGAACATGTACTACCAGAGATTGACGTAGCCTGACTAGTAGCTGCTATACGGCTAGGCAATAAGAGAAGATAGTGGTCCGCCAGGCCACAAGAACGGCTCATAAAAATTGGCAAAGGCAGACCCTGGATATGATCATCCAGGGGACCTCGGAAGATATCGAAAGTTTAATAGAAACGATCGGTATAGAAGACGTGGTGATCAGGGTTAGAGTGGAGGGCAGGACCCCGCATTGCTACAAGTGTGGCCTAAGAGGCCACATTAGAGCGGATTGTCCTCCGCTGCCCAAGAACCCCGAGAAAAGCCCGTAAGCAGGGAGGAAGTCGCACCACCAGTGCCAACAAAAGAAATGGAAGAAGAAGCAAACAAAGAAGGGAATGAATGGGAAACGGTCGGAAAGAGAAAAAAATACATAATGTAGATGTAGACCCACTCCCATCTCACGCCCACCCAACAACCACCCACACCCACTTTTCTCCACCCTCCCCCTACAGACGCCAAACCTCCCTACTCTCCTCCGACACGAGATAGGGACAAAAGCCCCCACGGTTATATCTTTCGTTTTTAGAATTTTTAGTTGAACGTATCGACCCCCAGAGTTTTTTTTTTTCTGCTTGCTGCAGTTATTAGACAGCGGCCGGCCATGCTGGGGCACCACCTCGAATTTTTAGACGGCTGTATGGAACCCAGAATGTTTTTTAAAGCTTGATCAAAACCACTTCTGTAATATAATTCATTTTTGTTTTTCTTTTTTACTTGTTGCAGTCATTGGACTGCGGCCATGCTGGGGCACCACCTTCGGGAATTTTTATTCATTTATATCGACCCCAGAACTCTTTTAGATGATTTTCAACCTAGAAGGTCTCTCGACATGCTAGAAATAACAACCAAATCTATTGAAGCTGTTTTATAACCCACCCACCCACCCTCGCCACTATCGGTTGTATTTTTTGATTATTCTTCGTTTTTTTTTTTTTATTTTCTAAACATCTTTTTACTTGTTTCAGTCACTGGACTGCAGCCATGCTGGGGCACTGTCTTGAAGAATTTTTAGCAAAATGTATCGATCCCAGAATCTTTTTAAAGTGATTTCCAACCACCACATAAAGTTAAGCCTCGAAGGTCTCTCCACATGCTAGAAATAACAGCCAAATCTAACAAATTTTTTCTTATAATTTCATGTAAACAAAAACAGAAATTGCGGTTGTAAAAAAAAAATTATTTTCCAAAATTCCAATTTTTAAGTAAACAAAATATATTGAATCGAAAAAGGGTATCAAAACATCTATGTCCCTCACAATGGTAATTTCCGTGTGTTTCAGTTATTTTCCGCGTTTTTAGAATAATTTTGAAATTCGAAAATGAAAATAAATCAACGTTAACATCAAAAATAGAATAACAGAACACAAGACTCTTTGGTACTCAATGTACAAATTGTCTGAATTCTAACAAAAGCGACAAGAAGTACGTTTGAATGACTAGCCTTCTGTTAGACCTTCGACGGTCGGAGAAAGTTCAAAAGATCAACTTATTCTCACTAATCTGAAAGTGCTGAGAGAAGTAAATAAAAGACTTTAAATATATATTTTAAAATGCTGATTTTTCTGCGACCAAAATTCTTCAGGCTAGTGCCCCAGCATGGCCGCAGTCCAATGAGTGAAACAAGTAAAAAGATTTTTAGAAAAAAAAAAACAAAAAAAAACAAGGGGTTATAAAAAAAATTCAAGAGATTTGGCTGTTATTTCTTAGCTTAACTTCAAGCGCTGGTTGAAATTCCTTTAAAAAAAATTCTGGTGTCTTTACATTCAACTAAAAATACTCCAAGGTGATGCTCCAGCATGGCCGCAGTCTAATAACTGTAACAAGTGAAAAAGGTAAAAATAAAAAAAAATAGAAATTCTGGGGCTGATACGTTCAATTAAAAATTCTTCAAAGGTGAAAAAAACGAAAAAAATTATCGAAAAATATAACCGTGGGTCTTTTTTGGCCACTTTCACACTTTAACGTCTTAGGGGGCTTTTGTCCTACACTCATTTTTGCATACCTGTTCGGTGTAGGGGACTGCTTTTCTTTTCTTTTTTTTTTTATCCATTTTCTATTTTGATTAAAAAAAAAAAAAATTCTGACGGTAAACTCAAGGATAACGAAACTAATTTGTCATTAAATAAAGCGAAAGAAATGAATCTAAATAAAATCTCATTTATTTACATACAGTTTTTTTATACGCATTATTTCATTTTGAGTGCGTTCAGGGAACTGCTAAAAAGAATGCGAAAGTGTCGCTAATAATAAATTTGTGCCTCTGCATTTATAGACCTTTAATTGGCAACACATTGTTGATGTTCTGTTGTGTCTGGGGAGAGTCAGCTTCTTTTTGTGCCTTATTATGTAACACAATCACCGGTAAAATTTCCACTCTTTTCTTATTTTGGTGATCCTTCGGTATAGGTACCGTAAGTACCGGATGTGGCTTTGTTTACGTTTCTGAAGATAACAGAAACCCTTTTCTCCCACCCCTGACTCTAATCCTAATCCTAATCCTCCCATATATATATATATATAAAAAACCACTTTCTTGAAATGTATCCGGTACTTCCGGTACCTATACCGAAGTTACGCCCTTATTTTTATTTTCCTAAAATTTTCGTTGCGTCTTGCAACCTTTTCAATAGTTTTGACACTGTCCCTTATTTACACTGTGTTCCCTTTTGTTTGTTTGTGTGCATGTGTGTGGGTCAGTGTGCGTGCCTGTGCATGCATGTATGTATGTGTGTATGCATATGTATATATATATGTATGTATGTATGTGTGTATGCATATGTATATATATGTATATGTATGTATGTATGTATATGCATATGTATATATGTATGTATGTGTGTGCATCTGTATGTACATATCCTGCATATTTATGTGCTTGTATGTCCGTGTTTGTGTATTTTCTATGTATGTGTGTGTGTAAGCATGTGTTTGTATATGTATGCACCTCTGTCTCCTTGTGTGTGTGTGTGCTTATGCAACCATGTACCATGTTTGTATGTATGGATGTGCATCTTTATATGTGTGGATCCGTGTCTCCATATGTGTTTGTTCTTATAGCCTATATACCTATCCGTCTGTATATTGTTGATTTTCTTTACCCCCTAAAACAACCAACAGGGAAATGCAATCATTCCAGGATGAATTATTTGGTTCATAACAAAACTCTTTGGGAGCACTCGACAGTGTCAAATTTCTGATGTCGTTCAGAATGGTTCGACCTGTAAGACACAACGGTGTATTATATTCTAATGTAAATTTTAAAGTTGTTTCATAAACTTACGTCTTGTCCCATCAGAATGTCTTTATTAACACCCTCTTTTCTCTTTTCCTTGTTTCAGTCATTTTGACTGCGGCCATGCTGGAGCACCGCCTTCAATCGAGCAACTCGACCCCGGGACTTATTTTTTTGTAAGCCCAGTACTTATTCTATCGGTCTCTTTTGCCGAACCGCTAAGTGACGGGGACATAAACACACCAGCATCGGTTGCCAAACAATGCTAGGGGGACAAACACAGACACACAAACATACACACACACACTTATATATATATATATATATATATATAAAAACCACTTTCTTGAAATGTATCCGGTACTTCCGGTACCTATACCGAAGTTACGCCCTTATTTTTATTTTCCTAAAATTTTCGTTGCGTCTTGCAACCTTTTCAATAGTTTTGACACTGTCCCTTATTTACACTGTGTTCCCTTTTGTTTGTTTGTGTGCATGTGTGTGGGTCAGTGTGTGTGTGTGCCTGTGCATGCATGTATGTATGTATGTATGTGTGTATGCATATGTATATATATATGTATGTATGTATGTGTGTATGCATATGTATATATATGTATATGTATGTATGTGTGTATATGCATATGTATATATGTATGTATGTGTGTGCATCTGTATGTACATATCCTGCATATTTATGTGCTTGTATGTCCGTGTTTGTGTATTTTCTATGTATGTGTGTGTGTAAGCATGTGTTTGTATATGTATGCACCTCTGTCTCCTTGTGTGTGTGTGTGCTTATGCAACCATGTACCATGTTTGTATGTATGGATGTGCATCTTTATATGTGTGGATCCGTGTCTCCATATGTGTTTGTTCTTATAGCCTATATACCTATCCGTCTGTATATTGTTGATTTTCTTTACCCCCTAAAACAACCACAGGGAAATGCAATCATTCCAGGATGAATTATTTGGTTCATAACAAAACTCTTTGGGAGCACTCGACAGTGTCAAATTTCTGATGTCGTTCAGAATGGTTCGACCTGTAAGACACAACGGTGTATTATATTCTAATGTAAATTATAAAGTTGTTTCATAAACTTACGTCTTGTCCCATCAGAATGTCTTTATTAACACCCTCTTTTAACTTTTCCTTGTTTCAGTCATTTTGACTGCGGCCATGCTGGAGCACCGCCTTTAATCGAGCAACTCGACCCCGGGACTTATTCTTTTGTAAGCCCAGTACTTATTCTATCGGTCTCTTTTGCCGAACCGCTAAGTGACGGGGACATAAACACACCAGCATCGGTTGTCAAACAATGCTAGGGGGACAAACACAGACACACAAACATACACACACACACTTATATATATATATATATACATATATACGACAGGCTTCTTTCAGTTTCCATCTACCAAATCCACTCACAAGGCTTTGGTCGGCCCGAGGTTATAGTAGAAGACACTTGCCCAAGGTGCCACGCAGTGGGACTGAACCCGGAACCATGTGGTTTTTAAGCAAGCTACTTACCACACAGCCACTCCTACGCCTATCCCTGTGGAATTAAATCATCTGGTAAGAATTTTATTTCACGTTGCTCTAATCCACTCTGCTAACAAAAATGAGTTGTAACTGTAATTCTTAGGGCCAACCTTATGACATTCTGTGTCGCGCTCAATCTCCCTGATAACTACGTTAAGGGTACTCATGTTTGTGGAGTGGTCAGCCACTTGCCTGTTAATTTCACGTTGATCAGATAAAGTGGAACAATCGCCGTCATAACCAACAGAGTGCTAGTTAATATCATTCCACATTATTCGTGGTGAACCGTCCTAATTTATTGGCTCACATACACTTGTGCATGCCCATTATTTATTTGGAAACACACGCCATTCTTTTCCCAGACATCAGTTTTACACCGTTATCTTTTTTTACTTTTACAGCCTCATACCATTCGAAGAATGCCGATTTCACTAGAATGTCTGCTACCATTTATTTATAGACATTGATATATTATTTAATTTCTTACATAACAACCATCAAGTATAACCAAAAACTTAATGTAAAACTAAAAATGTTTTTGAGTACAACAATGCCTACGACTTGCAGAGTGTCCTGTGAGCAATGAGCATTCTTGGGGTAAGCATAAAATGATTGGATAATTTTCACTTATAAACAGTGCCATGCTGTTAATTACAAGAAAGTGATTAACAAAATATATTTATACTGACGGACATTTTTCAAGTTTTAAGAAAACTTTGTCAATCAACAGTGGACATTAATCTATTTGGTTCATCTAATACAACTGTTTGTACCAATATATATTTCTGTGCAGGTGGCACGTAAAAAGCACCCACTACACTCGCGGAGTGGTTGGCGTTAGGAAGGGCATCCAGCTGTAGAAACACTGCCAGATCAGACTGGAGCCTGGTGCAGCCTTCTGGCTTCCCAGATCCCCGGTCGAACCGTCCAACCCGTGCTAGCACGGAAAACGGACGTTAAACGATGATGATGATGATATTTCTTTATTGCCCACAAGGGGTTAAACATAGAGGAGACAAGCAAGGACAGACAAAGGGATTAAGTCGATTACATCGAC
This sequence comes from Octopus sinensis, assembly GCF_006345805.1. NCBI lineage: Eukaryota > Metazoa > Mollusca > Cephalopoda > Octopoda > Octopodidae > Octopus > Octopus sinensis. The sequence continues at coordinate 198,670,929 of NC_042998.1, read as the reverse complement.
CCTAGTGCGGAACTGGTACTTTATTTATCGACCCCGAAAGGATGAAAGGCAAGGAAATATAGTGGTGAGAAAGCTTTAATTAAATGAATCATTTTTTCCTAATCAAAGATCAGCATCCAGAAGGAAGATGTTTTCTTCAAAACCTGAGGGAAATAGGGAAAAACCTTATCGCTGTGAAATTTGTGGAAAATCTTTTGTGAGCAAGGGAAATTTGAAAACACACAACAGATTACATAGCGGGGAAAACCTGTTATGCTGTGAAATATGTGGTAAATCTTTCATTAAAAATTCTAGGCTGACAGTCCATAAGAGAGTACATACTGGTGAAAGACCATTTCGTTGTGAAACTTGTGCCAAATCGTTCGTGTCTAATGACCACTTGAAGGCACACAGAAGAATGCACTCTGGAGAAAAACCGTTCAATTGTGATGTATGTGGGAAGTGCTTTGTCTCCAACAGTAATTTAACAACGCATAAACGGATACACTCTGGACAGAATCTGTTTCACTGTGAAATATGCGGGACGTCCTTCGTTGAAAATTCCAGCCTTACAATCCACATCCGTAGCCATACGGGAGAAAAACCATATTGCTGTCAAACGTGCGGAAAAGCATTCGTGTCTAACAGTAATTTGACGACACACGTTAAAAAACACAACGGAGAGAAACCATTTCGATGTGATGTATGCGGGAAGTCTTTTATTAACAGTTCGAATGTTATAATTCACCAACGGGCACACACAGGGGAGAGACCCTATCGCTGTGAGATCTGCGGAAAATCGTTCTCTGTTAACTTCAGTCTTGTAGTTCACAGAAGAATCCATACGGGAGAGAAACCATACCACTGTGAGATCTGCGGGAAATGTTTTGTGTGTAACAGTCATTTGACGACTCACAAACGAATTCATACTGGGGAAAATCCGTTTCGCTGTGATATTTGTGGGAAACCCTTCGTTGAAAATTCTCAGCTTAGAATCCACAAACGTAGACACACTGGGGAAAAGCCTTACCGCTGTGAAATGTGTGAGAAGTCTTTTGTCAATAATAGTGATTTAAAACGTCACGAACTATTGCACAGTGGGGAAAGGCCTTATCACTGTGGAATCTGTGAGAAGTCCTTTATCGCTCGAAGTCACTTGAAGAAACATGAACGGATACACACAGGAGGAATATCCATTGAAATGTGAGACAACTATCTCTTGCAAGTCTAGCAACACATTGAAGAACGTTTGTCAGTGGAGGCACATGACCTAGTGCTTAGAGCAGCGGACTTACAGTCAAGAGATCGCAGGTTCGAATCTCCGACCGGGCGATGTGTGTGTGTTTATGAGCAAAACACCTAAGCTCCAAGCAACTCCGGCAGAAAGCAATAGCGAACTTCTGCTGACTCTTTCGCCACAATATTCTCTCATTCTTTCCTCCTGCATCTGGCAGCTCACCTGCGACGGACTGGCGTCCCATCCAGGTGGGGAACCTATATGCCAAAGAAACCGGGAAACTGGCCCTTATGAGCCAGGCGTGGCACGAGAAGGAAGGAACATTTATCAGAGTGAATTCTGTGTAGCAAATCTCTATAGAATTCTCATTTTGTTGTCTCTACATGTGAAATGTGTGAAGGATCATTCAGTGCCATTCTCATTAATCATGATTTGGAAAAGTCTGTGGTACATCCTTATAAATGTGAAATCTTGTTGCTTGTCATTCACAGTCATGCTGTTAAGCATCAGCAGATATACACAAGAGGAAAAATATTGGTTTCAAATTTTGGGACAAGGCCAGCAATTTCAGAGGTGGGATAAGTTGATTACATTGACTCCAGTGCTCAACTTGTACTTATTTTATTGACCACAAAAGGCAAAGTCAACCTCAAAGAAATTTGAACTCACCATAAAAACGGATGAAATACCTATTTCTTTACTACCCACAAGGGGCTAAACACAGAGAGGACAAACGGATTAAGTCGATTATATTGACCCCAGTGTGTAACTGGTACTTATTTAATCGACCCTGAAAGGATGAAAGACAAAGTCGAGCTTTCTTTTAACAATGTAAATAAGAAATGAAAAATGCTTGTTAAATTTTTTTCAGTGATACTTATCATGAAAAATTCACATTTTTATGTAAATTTGTAATTGGTTTTAATTAAAATCTTGTAACGATATTTGTTGATTTTTTTCTTTTTTTTTTTTTTTCAGTTTTTCAAAATTGATTAACCTCTGAAAACACTTTGAATGTATAAAATGTTTGATAAAATATTCTTTAATAGCAAATGCCTCTGAACAGGAATGAAACTAAGTGATGCTCAGACTGTGAAATAATTATTTTCTGGACAGTGGTATCCGTGTGGGGTTAGTGTGAGATTCTAGAAGAATTCTAAGTGTTGAAGTCACTGAAGACTAGTTTTTGGTGAAGTGTATGACCTTGGTGCAAAAAACAGACACTGTCAAAGGGTTGAAGGATTCAGAAAGCAGTATTGGAGACAGATATATTTTGAAGGGTGGAGGAAGGAGACTTTGAGCCAGAGTTACTGGAAGTCATTGTTCCTAACATCTGGACTGACTCCTGTGCAGGTGGCACGTAAAAAACACCATTTTCAAGCGTGGATATTGCCAGTACCGCCAGACTGGCCCTCGTGCCGGTGGCACTTTAAAAGCACCCACTACACTCTCTGAGTGGTTGGCATTAGGAAGGGCATTCAGCTGTAGAAACTCTGCCAGATCAGATTGGAGTCTGGTGCAGCCATCTGGTTTGCATAGAAGGTGGATGTTAAACGATGATGATGATGATGATTTGCAGACATTGCTTTTCAGTGTACTCTGGACAAAAAGATAAGAGGTGAAAGTGTTGTCTCAAAGAAAAATAAGATGTGTTTTCAGTGCTGTCCGAGGTCATAGGTTGAATATAAGTTGGACCAGAGCCTACAGACATTAAAGAAGGGAGGATTTTTCGGTGGTTTTGGATTATTGCTTTGGCAGTCACAATAGCTATAACTTCCTGCTGGTTTGTTACAAAGCAAATTTAGCTAAAGGTACTCATGGATCAGTGGATTGTTTTAAACCAGGCAATGTGATATGCTTACAACCAAGAAAAAATTGTCTCCAGAAAGTGGCTCTCTGTATGCTTATTTGGCCTGCAATAATAATAATAATAATAATAATAATAATGATGAGTACTTTAAACAACCCAAGCATTTACAACAATGCATTAACAGTATCAAACAGTTAAATGTAGGCTAACATACGCAGTATAATGAGCCAAAAAGAACTATTTCAGTTAAATGAAATTACAATTATGCAACTCCTGCATCCTTGGCTGATACCAGATTTTCAAACATGCTTCACCTAATTCATCATCATTGTTTAACGTTCGCTTTCCATGCTAGCATGGGTTGGACGATTTTGACTGAGGGCTGGCGAACCAGATGGCTGCAACAGGCTCCAATCTTAGCGTCACAGAGCAGAGAACGAATGTAGGGGAGAATACTCTCAGAAGAAAATTTGTTCACGAACTGTGTGAGACATTTCAAAAGATGAAAAACCATCGCTACCAACGACAGAGATGCCGTCTTTAAACTGTTGAAGAGCAAATATTACCAATCCTAGAACCAGTTCCTACAAGAAGGGGAGTGATCGCCTTTCTGGCATTCTCTGGAGTAAAGGTTGGGCTTAAATAGTCCGTAGCAGATGGCTGTTTCCTTCACAGCTGGTACGAAAAACCCAGCATTATACCGAACAACAGTATAAAGAAAAGTGATGAGGTGGACTGCCCGCGACTGTTTCGGTGGTATGTCCTAAATTTCTTTGAGAGGATCACCAGTTTTCTCTGATGCAACGTATAATTAAAGGTGTGTGCATACCCCTATTTTTTTTATTTTTAACTATTCTCTTATCGTTCCTTTCCATTTTCTTACTATTTTCTTTTGTGAATCGTGTTCTTTCAGTGCACAAGTTTTCTAGTTAGCCTTTTGATACTCCCAACGTTAATTATGTTAACACTAAATTATCATATAACAGACAAGATCGACAATTCTGTAGTTTGTCATTTGTGCTTTATAGTAACATAAATAATATTTTGTTCCCCATTGTCTCGATTTGAGTTGCAATGACGTTTTTAAAATAAAATTCGAATCTGTAAGAAAATTCTCAAATAAATAGTTTTCTGCACCTAACTGGCATATCTACACAAGTGAATCCCCCCGGCTTTGTTTCCTCATAACTTCCAAAAAAAAAATGGATATTTTTACCGAAATTTTCTACAAACATGCTTTAGTTAAGCTCTATTACAATGGCGAGAGCTGGGTTTGTCAGTTCCTGTTACATTTGAGGATAGACGGAAGCAGAGAGTATGGGACAATCTGCATTCAGGTGTCACTTTCAACTCTCTTTCAAGGTGTTGCCAACTTTCAGCTTGTGCAAAATACCAGGTGCAATCTTCTTCAGCAGGACCACCTAGGGTTAAATGCATACACACTAGGTGATCAAACTACTTGCCCCATATTTATACGTCCTAACTTTTTCAAAATCTAATGCGCAGCCGCAGTCCTTCGCCGGCAATAAAAAAATGCCAACTTTTAAAACCGAAAATTATCCAAAAACTTACAATATTCAATCATATCAAAGGAAATGGAAATTAATCAAGATTTACATTTCCAGTGATCCAACGTGTAAAAATTTAGTCCAGAAGACTATATATTAGTCATATGATATAGTGTATATTTAAACACACGAGAAATCCACTCATAGGAATTCAACATGCTTTTTTGTGGTTATAGAACCTAGCTGTTCTTTCTAGTGTGTTGAATTCCTCATGTGTTTAAATATACACTATATCGTGTATATATATATATATATAAAATGAGATAGGGGTTGTAAATTCAACCCTCCATGGGATAACGTTGTGTAATGGTTTAATAAAGTATTGATTGGGTATTATCTGATGGTTGATGATTGATTTAGGTATGTTTCTCCATTTTCTCATTTTGTATATATATATATATATATATATATATATATATATGTATATATAGATGGAAAAATCTATATTAAAAGAATGTTATGTACAAAAAGATATATGAACAAGATACTATGTGGGTAAAATTTACTGGTGGTGCTCCTGAAAAGCATGCAAAGAGTGTCTGTCAGGAAAGTTATATCGTTGGGAGGAAGCACTCTCCCTCCAAAGACTGTACTGCTTTTTTTCCCTTTACTCATGGATCAAGGAATTGATTTCAGTCTGCTTTTGAGTTGAAGAACTGGGGAGGAACTGCAGTTCAGCTGTTGATTACAACAGCTATTTTCATGAAATATATTTCTTTACTGCCCACAAGGGGCTACACATAGAGGGGACAAACAAGGACTGACAAAGGGATTAAGTCAATTACATCGACCCAAGTGCGAAACTGGTACTTTATTTATTGACCCCGAAAGGATGAAAGGCAAAGTCGACCTCGGCGGAATTTGAACTCAGAATGTAACGACAGACGAAATACCTATTTCTTTACTACCCACAAGGGGCTAAACACAGAGGAGACAAATAAGGACAGACAAAGGAATTAAGTCGATTACATCGACCCCAGTGCATAACTGGTACTTATTTAATCAACCCCGAAAGGATGAAAGGCAAAGTCGACCTCGGAGGAATTTGAACTCAGAACATAACGACAGACGAAGTACCGCTAAGCATTTTGCCCAGTGCGCGAACGTTTCTGCCAGCTTGCCACCTTCTATGTTCATGAAATATATGTGGAGGACCCGTTCAGATAGGCAGTCTTGGGAAGATTGTTGAGACTGATGAAGCAGTCTTCTCAAGATGTAAACACAACCGAGAGGAAGGGTGCTTAAAATCTGAGCAACAGGTTTTCAGAGGAGTGTGTCACAAGACTATATATGTTCCTTATTTTGTTCCATGTCAGAAATGTAATGCACTAGAGGAATGCATACATCAGTTGGTTATTCCAGGAACTGCATCTGCCTTGGTTTTTAATTTCTCCATCATATTTGAAAGGTTAAATGAGTTGGCTGCAGTCATACTTCCATTAAGGTTGCAAAGGTCCAGAAAAACACAGTTCAAAATTATGAACATGAGGTAGTGACAGGACGGCAACCGAAAATATCTGATTGTTTCTCAAAAGCATACAGGTGAAAGTGACAAAAACGAGGTGGTACAAACATTCAGAAAATAGGCACTTGAAGATTTAAGCAGACTATCCTTAACTTGTTACTATAGAAACAGGCACCAGCATGTTTCTGAATTGTAATAGTTGACAATTAAGGAAAAGTTAGTCTCTGTTGTACTTTTACAAGAACCTACAACCGACTCCCGACTGAGAATAATCAACTTAGTTGACACTCATTGAGAGTGAGCCAAGTTGATGAGACCAGTTGTGTGTGGCCCCTAGTATACTTGCAAGTCATGTATTACAGGGGTAAAGTTTGCTCTGTACATGACCTTTGAGGTCATATCATTCATGTACACTTTCCATGTTTATTGACAGAAGTCATTCCTCTCCAATTGCCACATTTGCTCATGGTGTCTTATGTAGGTGTGCAAGATGACTACCATGTCCCATTTCAGAATTGAGAACATCGATAAAACAGTCAAAAGCAGAATTAAAAAGGTAAGACTTGCACTTAGAATGTCACTAACCATTGACTACTAGGAACTACTATGTGCTGACAGCACCATACGAGTGTGATCGTTGACAGAGCGGCTAACTGGCTTCCATGGCAGTGGCACATAAAAGGGCACCATTCAAGTGTGATCATTACCAGTGTCGCCTTATTGAAACTTGTGACAGTGCTAGTAGAGTGCCAAGAGCACCATCCGAGCGTGATCGTTACCAGAGCGGCTAACTGGCTTCCGTGCCGGGGGCATGTAAAAGGGCACCATTCGAGCGTGATCATTACCAGCATCGCCTGACTGGCCCTGTGCCTGTGGCACATAAAAAGCACCCACCACACTCTTGGAGTGGTTGGCGTTAGGAAGGGCATCCAGCCGTAGAAACATTGCCAGATCAGACTGGGCCTGGTGCAGCCTTCTGGCTTCCCAGACCTCAGTTGAACTGTTCAACCCATGTTAGCATAGAAAGCGGACGCTAAACGATGATGATGATGATGATGATGATGATGTTTATATGTCTTTTATGTTCAACATTTTTTCCTTTTACCAGGAAGGGTATCCAGCTGTAGAAACTCTGCCAGATCAATATTGGAGCCTGGTGCAGCCATCTGGTTTGCCATCCCTCAGTCAAAATCACCCAACCCATGCTAGCATGGAAAGCGGATGTTAAACGATGATGATGATGATGATGAAATGTACCCCGAGAACAGACTTTATCATTTCTTCCTCTTGTATATGTTCTTTTTTCCGAAGATCACTTGACATGTCTTCATTCAACCTGCAACTTGTTTCCTAAATAGTCATTTCCATAATTTCATCAGTGATGAGGCAAGAATCAAATCCTTTTATTTATGAGGCATCTGGTTTGTTTTATTGTGAAACCTTTTAGAATATTGAAGGCGAATGCTTTTGCCAAATAAAACAATTTGATCCTTGTCTCAACACTTACCAAATCAGGAAAGCACATCTTGAAGCATGTGAAAATGATAATTGTAAAATTGAGAATAATGAAGATAATACATAATTAAACTTATGGAACACAGATGTTGATATTAAAATGAGACAAGACTATCAGACCCTTTGTTTTGTAAGTTGGTTTCAAAGACAAGTTAAAGTTAAGGATAAATTCGAGCGAGGTCGTTGCCAGTACCGCCTGACTGGCTCTGTGCCAGTGGCACGTAAAAAAGCACCCACTACACTCTCAGAGTGGTTGGCGTTAGGAAGGGCATCCAGCTGTAGAAACTCTGCCAGATCAAGATTGGAACCTGGTCCAGTCATCTGGTTCACCAGCCCTCAGTCAAAATCGTCCAACCCATGCTAGCATGAAAAGTGGACGTTAAACGATGATGATGATAATATATTATATATTAAATTGTCTTGTTTAATCATTTAGTGTACCTTCACACTGAGTGATTAGAAGAAGGAATATCAAAGTCATCATCTATACATCCATCTTTCATGTTGGCTTGGATTGGATGGTTTGACAGGATCCAATAGAGTCAAGGACTGCATTGTGCTCCGATGTCTGCTTTAGTATGGTTTCTACATCTGGATGCCCTTTCTTATGGCAACCCCTTTACAGAGTGTTCTGGGTGCTTTTTTTTAGCTCCTATAATGATGTCGCTCTGCAGCTAGCAAGTCTAAGATCCCCTTTGGTTGAGTGGGGGCTACAGTGGAGATGAAGTTGGCTTTCTGCTAGATGTGAAGACAAAGTATAAAAGAAGGGACCAAAACAGAACAAGTTTCTTGCTGTAAAGGAGTACATGGATACTCACATTATAGAAGAGAGGATGAGAGTAACTAGGTTGGAACTGGAAAGATAAAATAGTGGTAACAAGGTGTCAGTGTGGACCATCAAGGTTAAAATCTCTCTCTATATAAAGCTGAAGTTGTCTGTGTATGGCAGGTTTGGTAGCTTTCAACTATCTCCTCTGAGATCCTGTGGCACAAGTTGGCCAAAATTGAGAGTATGATAGAAGAAGGCTTGCTCTTCATTCCGTAGAAGATAAAATTCAAATCGGACCATCTTAACACCAAAAATTATCTACATCAAAAAGGTGCTTTTTTTTCAATGAAAATCCCTATTTTTTACGATTTTTTGACTGCTGTGTTGCCATTTTTCGGTGTATTTCAGCCAGAAAAATGTTCACTTAAAGAGAATAACAAGCTACATAATGCAAAATTTTTACTTTTCAAAAATTCCAATTCTAAAGGGTCGAAACAAACCCGAGCAACGCCGGGCGATACTGCTATTAGTGAATAAAAATGAATAGAGACAGAAGAATAGGGCGTATGGGTGGGTAGATGTTGTAAGAGTATATGAGGAAAGTGAGGGATGGTTATAGATGGGGAATGGGAATGGATGAAGAAAAATGGTCAATAATAAAGAAATGCCGGAGGGAAGCGTTGGCGATGTCTATAGAGATTGAGTAGGATTGAGGAGTAGATATAATGAATGGGAGACTACGTTGGAAGAAGGAGAAAGGGAGGTAACCTGTGTGTAGGTAGACGAAAGAAATAGATGTGGTGCATGAGAGACATATCTCTAGTAATAAATGTGTCGGTATCTCTGTATAACACAACCGTTTACTGGTATTACATTATGGTAAAGTCAGTATAAAACATTTTAGATGTAAATTATTACAGAAGAGGAATGATTTACTTGAATAACACAATTGAAATGCTATCGCCTTTCATTGTCTTTAAAACACGAATATAAAGATATTTGACAATTTTCCCCTAATATCAGGCTGATCTTTTGTGTGTGTCATCAATTTTATTTCCTTTGTTACACGTTCTGAATGAAGAATTATATTTCTTTACTACCCACAAGGGGACAAACAAGGACAGACAAAGGGATTAAGCCAATTATATTACTCCAGTGCGTAACTGGTACTTAATTTATCGACCCCGAAAGGATGTGTGAAGAATTAACTTATTCAGCACAGAATTATGATTCAGAGGAGTCTCTCACATTTTTTGTATTTCAAGGACTACACTGGCGATGTGTCGTTATTTTCGTTTCTCAGGTAGAAGGGGTAGTTTGGTAGCTATTTCTACCAAGTTGAACAACTACACAGAGTCTCCTACATTAAAAGTTAATTTGTTAGGCGATGTGTTTTGGTCTATAACCGGGGTTATACATTTGAACAAAGTTAAATAAAAGGTATTTCGTTTTTGGATTTGGTTTGCAAGATTCTTTATAAGAGTTCGGTGTGCCTTATTATGTTGTTACATAATAAGGCACAAAAATAAAATGACTCTCCCTAGACACACTAAATAAAAGGTGTTCTGAGCTCTCAGAAGCGTTAGCACACCCAGCGAAATGCTTTGCGGTACTTCGTCTGCCGTTACGTTGTGAGTTCAAATTTCGCCGAGGTCGACTTTACCTTTCATCCTTTCGGGGTCGATAAATTAAGTAGCAGTTACGCACTCGGGTCGATATAATCGACTTAATACCTATGTCTGTCCTTGTTTGTCCCCTCTATGTTTAGCCCCTTGTGGGTAATAAAGAAATAGGTGTTCTGGGTGTATTGAACTAAGTTTGGGACCTTTAAAGCTATAGCACCGGTGTTATTCAAGCAGAGGGACAAAGAGTCACCGACACCGTTCATTCAATTAATGTTACGTCGACCGACTTAATTGCATCTTTGTTTAGGTTGAAAGTGAATCCTTGTATTTATTTCAGTCATCGGACCACTACTGTGATGTAACAACGTTTATGATTATTTCCTGAAAGTCCAAAAGTTCGCCAGTCTTTCCTCTTCCAACCGGTGCCCGTTTCTTTCATTAATTATCGTTGGGAAGATCGTCGTTAACGATTGTTAGTAATTATATCATTAATGTTTATATCATGTCTGAGGTGAACGATGATGTTTATAAATGTACCACGTTAGGTTGAACGTTAAAGTCCATAAGCAGTATACTGTGTTTGGTGAACAGTAATATTTATAATTGTATCATCTTGAGGTGAACGTTGATATTTGTAATTATATTATGTCATGCTATAATGAACATTAATACAAGAGTCGCAGGTCCACCACCTTCATATATTATGTCTTTCATTTCGTCATGGACCACTACAACACGAATTCGTTGCACCAATTTTACAAGTGCTTTGGAAATGGATTTTAATCACAATCCAATGAGTGACTAATATTCCTGACTTTTTTTAATGTTTAAATGGAAAAGAGAGTTTTATATATATTGCCATCTCTTCACACGTTGTACGCTTTTTTACTATCTGGGTGGACAACCCTGGTCTATTAGGACAACACACAGAGTTTTCTTTTCTCTCTAATCTGTCTTCTATCTTATCCTTTTTCTAACTGATTATTCCGTTTTCCATGACACAACATGAATATAAAAAAAACTTGTGTATATCTGTCATTTATACATACTCTATATTCTTAACGTACATAGAATCCATTTACAATATCTACATTTCATGACAGAATTATAAGTATATTTGTATATTACAATGTTTGTCGTTTGAAAAGGATCCAGTCAGCAAAAAACATTCGAGTGTAACAGAAAAACAATGCATAATTTCTACAAATGTAAATGGAATCCTTTCAGATACAAGCCAAGAAACTGAACCCAATTAAAATTGATACTTGCATAGAATTCTCAACTTTTAAAATAATTAATATGGAGGACATTAATCATTAGACACTTCTTATACCACTGTTTTTGAACAATATAGACTCAGTTCCAAGGATTTACAAAAGTGAAAAATCTTTACAGAGTGAGCCCATTACAATATCGACCGGTGGAAGGATTATTGAATATCAGAGTGACATTTGTAAAAAAAAAATGCTTTCTTCGAAATGTGAAGTCATCACACGCAAAGAAACACACAACAAGAAAAAACTATACCACTGCGAAATATGTGGAAAATATTTTGTTTCCAATAGTAATTTGACAACACATAAGAAAATACATACAGGGGAAAAACCGTTCCATTGTGAGATCTGCGGAAAATCCTTCATAAATAGTTCAGAACTCGCTATCCACATCCGTAGACACAAAGGAGAAAAGGCTTACCAATGTGAGGTGTGTGGAAAATCTTTTATTACGAATGGTGATTTAAAAATACATGAACGGATACATACTGGGGAAAGGCCTTTCCACTGTGAAATATGTGGAAAAGCATTTGTTAATAGATCCCAGCTTGTTGTCCACGTACGGAGACACACGGGGGAAAAAACTTATCATTGTGAGGTGTGCGGAAAATCATTTATTACCAATGGTGACTTAAAAGTACACGAGAGGGTTCACACGGGGGAAAAACCGTTCCACTGTGAAATCTGCGGAAAATCTTTTGTAAATAGTTCGCATCTTGTTGTCCACATTCGTAGACACACGGGGGAAAAAACGTATCATTGTAAAGTGTGCGGAAAATCTTTCGTTGCTAACGGTGACTTGAAAATACACGAACGAATACACACTGCGAAAAGTCTGTTCCACTGCGAAATTTGCGGAAAATCATTCACCCACAATTCCCATCTTGTCATCCACATAAGTCGACACACGGGCGAAAAACCCTTTAATTGCGAAATATGCGGACAATCTTTCTTCACGAACGGACACTTAAAGACACACGGCAGGATCCATACGGGGGAAAAACCGTTCCAGTGCGAAACGTGTGGAAAATCTTTCATTTATAATTCTAAGCTTACAATACACAAACGTAGCCACACCGGCGGAAACTCATATTGTTGCGAAATTTGCGGAAAGTCGTTTATCAATAACTACAAACTTTCGATCCACAAACGTAGCCACACCGGAGAAAAGCCATATTGCTGTCAGATCTGCGGAAAATCCTTCGCTGCTAGCAGCAGCCTAACAACGCACAATAGGGTTCATACTGGAGAAAACCTTTTCCACTGCGAGATCTGCGGAACGTCTTTTACCACAAACGGTAGGCTTACAATTCACAAACGTAGTCATACTGGAGAAAAACCTTATCACTGTGAAATCTGTGGAAAATCTTTTGTGTCCAACAGTAATTTAACAGCACATAATAGAATTCATACGAGAGAGAAACGGTATCATTGTGAAATCTGTGGGAAGTCTTTCATGAACAATTCGGATGTTGTTATTCACAAACGAGCACATAGCGGGGAAAAGCCGTATCCCTGCGATGTGTGTGGAAAGTCGTTCTCTGTTAATTCAAGCCTCGTAGTTCACAAAAGGAGACATACTGGGGAAAACCCGTTTCATTGTGAGATCTGCGGAAAATCTTTCACTCAGACTTCTAGTCTTGTCGTTCACAAAAGAATTCATACGGGCGAAAAACCTTACCACTGTGAGATCTGCGGGAAATGTTTTGTCTCGAACAGTAAATTAACGATACACACAAAAATACACACTGGATAACGACTCGTTTCGTTATATGTAGAAGGCAACAAGCTGGCAGGATTATAAACCTGCGGCGAGCTGGCAGAGACGTTAGCACGTCGGGCGAAATGCGTAGCCGTATTTCGTCTGACGTTACGTTCTGAGTTCAAATTCCGCCGAGGTCGACTTTGCCTTTCATCCTTTCGGGGGGTCGATAAATTAAGTACCAGTCACGCACTGGGGTCGATGTAATCGACTTAATCCCTTTGTCTGTCCTTGTTTGTCCTCTCTGTGTTTAGCCCTTTGTGGGTAGTAAAGAAATAGGAATTTCATCTGCCGCTATGTTCTGAGTTCAAATTCCGCCGAGGTCGACTTTGCCTTTCGTCCTTTCGGGGTCGATTAAATAAGTACCAGTTACGCACTGGGGTCGATGTAATCGATTTAATCCCTTTGTCTGTCCTTGTTTGTTCCCTCTGTGTTTAGCCCCTTCTGGGTAGTAAAGAAATAAGAATTATAAACCTGCGGAGTGAAGTTCTTCACAGCATTTTGTCTGTCTTTATGTTCTGAGTTCAAGTTCCGCCAAGCTTCACTTTGCTTTTCATCCTATGTGGGGGTCAATGAAATAAGTACCAGTTGAATATTGTGGTCAATATAATCAACTTTCCCACTTCCTCGAAATTGCTGGCTTTGTGCCAAAATTTAAAAAACCGTTATGAGATAAGTGGGAAATAATCAGTTGAAAATTCTTATATTGCAATTTGTGAATGGACACAGGCAGGTAAAATGTCATATTGTTATGGAATATGCAAGAAATTTTCTGTCTTTAACAGTATTTAATAACACAAGAAATTTTCTGTCTTTAACAGTATTTAATAACACAAGAATTTCACACCTGAGGAAAATTCTATCCTTACTAACTGATGTGAAAAACTATTCTCTGTTAATTCGTGTCTAGTTTAAAAATGGAAACACTCTGGAAAAACTCAGTTCATTGTGAAATATGGAAAAACTATCATAGAAAATTTTATTTTTGTAATTCAGAAAAGAATATGCATTGGAAAAAGAAAATTTTACCATTATAAAATGTCTAGGAAATTGCTGTGAAATGTGTTGGAAATCTTTGGTCTTGATAACAGTTTAAAATGTCTTGAATCATGCAGGAAAACCCTACCACTGAAATATTTGAGAAATCCCTTATCACTTGTAAAATCACTTGTAAAAGTAGAAATACATCTCTATATATATATAAACAGCAAAATGCCTGTCTGTGTGTGTGTGTGCGTATCCTTTGTACAAATCCACAATTTTTCAGTTAGAAGGCTCGCACTTTCTATGGTCATTCAAAACCGTCCAAGGGTGGTTGTGCACATCTTTACATTTCCCCAGTCACCCAGCAAAGCCATTGAAAAATCAATAGAATTGACTTTTTGTGAATTTTCTATCCAAAACTCAATCAAAATGCCCGAAACTTGATACGCCAATTGAATGCCAGTTAGCTGTATGTGATTGGTCGGAGATTTGGACAGTACTCACATGTATGTGCACACGCACGCAGCTGTATATGCATGCACTAGCACTATGACCTGGCGTTGCTGGGTCATAGTGCTAGTGTTATATAAATCCTTCCATGGCAAACTAAACTTTTTGTTTTTTCCAACAATTATGTTATGTTGAAAGTTTTGATTTTTCTCTTTGGATTTTCATCTTGTACATCATCATCCTTATCGTTTAACGTCTGCCTCCCATGCTGGCATGGATGGAACGGTTTAACAGGAGCCAGCCTCGCAGAAGCCTGCACCAGATTTCACTGACTATTTTGGCAGGATTTTTACAGCTGGATGTCCTTCCTAACACCAAACGCCCTTATATGTATGGCACCTGAAGAACAAAGGGACCCCAATTGCAATCACATGGAAGATCCCTACATCAACGGCAGCATGTGTTGTCAGCCGTACATAGCAGAATGGGCAAGGATTTTGAAGAACTCCCTCGATCCGAGGAACATCTTAGAATCCTAGATGAAGTCTTCAGACCATGCTTACACTTCAGGCGATTCTTACTGAAATCCTGGGACCCACACACTGATTGGATGGATTCCAGTTAGTGGTCTAAGGGAGGCAATCTCTTGCACTTTCTTGTTTGTGTGGTCAATAACAAGCCATGAAGCCTTTTCTCCCTCCGTTTTGAAGAGAGGTTATAAGCCACTGGTCATTAGGATCTGACGTGATGTATTTAGAATTAAGCGCTTTATGGATGGGAAACCCTAGTAACCCTATAAACCGGCCGTAACTATCTTTATCTGTTGAGGATAAAGGGTAAAAGACCCCCTTTGGTCATGAATGACCATAAGATTGCAGGATTGTGCCTAGAGTTACCCTCCGAGGTACAAGTCAGGGCAAGGTTGTTTGTGGAGGATCAGCAGTCGCCCATGCGCACTTGCCTTTCCTCTCCATGCCACCGATGTTAGGGAAAGCAAAGGATTATACAGCTTGGCACCAGTGATGCCGCAACTCATTTTGTACAGCTGAGTGAACTGGAGCAACGTGAAATAAAGTGTCTTGCTCAAGAACACAACACAAGCTTGGCCCGGGAATTGAACTTACTACCTCATGATTGTGAACCAGACTCTCTAACCACTGTGCCATATATATATATACATATATATATAATTTATATTACAAATAAGAAAATGGAGAAACACATTAGTTGGTTTATCAGCTTTAGGATATTAGAATGTTGGCTTATTTAACAAAACGAAATAAATAATTCAACATTCTAATATTCGAAAGCTGATAAACCAACTAATGTGCTTCTCCATTTTCTTATTTGTTATATAAATTAATGGTAAAATATTTATTTATCTTCACCAATTTAATACAATAAGTAAGTTAATTGCATTGCAATTAAAAACACTTGTGTATTAATAATTTGGGTATTATACCAACAGTATATTGGATAAGTATTATCCCTTAGTGAGTTGGATCCATAACCCCTAACTTACTTGGTATTATATATATATATATATATATATATATATATATATAACAATTAAGGATAACTTCTTAAGGAATCTTAACAAGAAATTATCAGGTAGTTAGCGTGAAAAACCTCATAAGAGAAAAATTCGAAAATAATTTTTTTCTTTTGAACATATTAATTTATATTATATATATGTGTAATAATGCCCTCTATATAATATAAAGTATATATATATATATATATAAATTGTATGACTGTAATATCTGTGTGTGTGTTAGTATTTGTGAGATGTCCTTCCATTAAAATAAGAAAAAAATCTTTGTGAATTATAAACTTATAGTTGATAAATTAATTCACTTTTGCCATTAAAGCATCTTAGAAAGAACGTTTCATTATGATGAACAAAACTATGGAGTAAAGCTTTACACTTGGGAAATTTCTGAAATTCATTCTCCTACAAAAGACATGGTAAACAAACAAATCTGTACCAGAGAAAAAAAAAATTACCGAGGTGACTTACTGAAAAAATATTCTCAACGAATAGAACAAATAACTGAGACATACTTGCAAAATAATTGTTGAAATATATATTTATATGTAAATTAGAAACTTATAATTAAAACCTTGTAACCTTGATATTTGTTGATTGGTATTTTCTGAGCAGTAAGGCAGCGAGCTGGCAGAAACGTTAGCACGCCGGGCGAAATGCGTAGCCGTATTTTGTCTGTCATTACGTTCTGAGTTCAAATTCCGCTGAGGTCGACTTTGCCTTTCATACTTTCGGGGTCGATAAATTAAGTACCAGTTATGCACTGGGATCGATGTAATCGACTGAATCCGTTTGTCCTCTCTGTGTTTAGTCCCTTGTGGTTAGTAAACAAATAGGTATTTCGTCTGCCGCTATGTTCTGAGTTCAAATTCCGCCAAGATCAACTTTGCCTTTCATCCTTTCGAGGTCGATAAATCAAGTACCAGTTATGCACTGGGGTCGATGTAATCGACTTAATCCCTTTGTCTGTCCTTGTTTGTCCTCTCTGTGTTTAGCCCCTTGTGGGTAGTAAAGAAATAGGTATTTTCTGAGCAGCTCAAAGTATCTTTTTCAAAATTCTTTGGTATCCCTCTTCCATAAGTTCTACTCTCTCCAAGACAGTGGAACTTGTGGACAGGTGAAACTAAGGAAGACTTAGGACAAAGTAACAAAGACTGACCTGAAGATACATCTCACAGAGGAGATGATAAAGAATCATACTGACTGGTGATGGGTGGTGCTACAGAAGACATGTCCACCTATGGAAAGGGTAGTGATTAAGAATCCATAATACATGTATGGGTGTGCATCTATATGCTTGTATACTATTCTCCTCCAACCCCATCTTACTGCCTGTCACCATATATATCCCTTCAAGAATCTCATCTCTTCATCACTCACAGTACATACTCCTGAGTTCCCTCTCTTGCCACCCAGCAACATCTCTTACCTTTATCTCAGTACCCCTCTTACATCTAGGATGCCCTCTAGCATTTCTTTCCCTTGTACCCGCTGTTCTTGAGGAGACCTATTGAGTCAAGTACATCAAAATAAAAATCCAAATGGAAATTGTAGTTAAGACACCCGTGCTGGTGACACGTAAAAAGCACCGTCCGAGCGTGGCAGATGCCAGCGCTGCCTGACTGGCACCCATGTTGGTGGTACATAAAAAGCACCAACTGATCGTGGTTGCATTTGCCAGCCTGCTCTGGCCCCTGTGCCCGTGGCACAGGGGCACTACACTCACGGAGTAGTTGGCGTTAGGAAGGGCATCCAGCTGTAGAAACATTGCCATATCAGACTGGAGCCTGGTGCAGCCTCCATGGCTTCCAGACCCCGGTTGAACTGTCCAACCCATGCTAGCATGGAAAACGGACGTTAATTGATAAGGATGATGATGATGTACCCCACCCACTGTTTCTCTCATTTCTTTCACTCTTTCCTTCATTTCCACCATCTCCTTATCTACTTTACTTCTACAGTACTCTCACTCTGCTCTTCTTCTTCGTCCTACCTCTGTAGCACTCTGCAGTATTCTACTTGCCATGCTCCCTCTGCCTCTTTTTGTCACACAGTCTCTCCAGCTTCTCTGCCTCTGCAATGTCCCAATCCACTCCTCATTTCCCCCTCTCTGACCTACCGGCACACCCTTTTTACATTTCTCTTTCAATGATTTAAGATTCCTCTTGACCATTTCCTGCCCCCATTCTCTCATGCCTGTCCATACTCACTCTTTATACATGTTGGATAGCTCTAGACTCCCCTTTTACACAATCTTCCTCATCACCTTTTCAACACTATCCTTCTCTTTTTCTCAACCTGCCATAAATCCCTTAATTCTCCATATTCCTTGCTATACTTGTTGCTCTCCTAGGATCATTGCTCACTCTCTCTTCACTCCCCCTCAGTTTAAAGGGCCACTTTAGGGCTTTAGTCTTTGAGGTAATAATCACCAGTGATGGCACTACAAAAATGCACCCAGTACATTCTGTAAAGTGGTTGGCATTAGAAAAAGGATCCAGTGACAGAAACCATGCTGAAGGGGCCATTAATGAACAATGCAATCCTTCAGTCCCCCTCAGTTGAAGGGGCCACTTTAGGGCCTTAGTCTTTGAGGTAATAATCACCTGTGATGGTGCTACAAAAAAGCACCCAGTACATTCTGTAAAGTGGTTGGCATTAGAAAGGGAATCCAGTGATAGAAACCGTGCTGAAGGGGACATTAGTGAACAATGCAATCCTTCAACTCATCAGACCATGTCAAACCATCCAACCCATACTAGCATGGAAGCCAGATTTTAAATGATTGATCAGTTAAAAATCTCCATGTTCTGCTGCTATTTTTCAACTAGTTTCGCAAAATCCAAAGATCTCTCTTTGTGCAATATGCCATTGTCAAGGTTAGTTCTGATTGAACTGACCCACGATCAAGTGTTCCAACTTAAAAATTTCCATATTTTTGTATATCTTTGTATATTGAAATTGAAATCGATCAAAAATTAATGGAAACTGTAGTTGTGATACCAGTGCTGGTGGCATGTAAAAGAAACATCTGAACATGGCTATTGCTAGCGCTGCCTCGACTGGCCTCCGTGCCAGTGGCATGTAAAAAGCACCAACCGATCGTGACCGTTGCCAGCCTCGACTGGGACCTGTGCGGGTAGTACGTAAAAAGCACCCAGTACACTCTTGGAGTGGTTGGCGTTAGGAAGGGCATCCAGCTGTAGAAACACTTCCAGATCAGACTGGGCCTGGTGCAGCCTCCTGGCTTCCCAGACCCCGGTCAAACAATCCAACCCATGCAAGCATGGAAAGTGGACATTAAACAATGATGAGGATGATGATGATGATGATGATAGATGGTTCCTTTTTTGAAGACGGGTGGGTTTAATTGGGGGGGGGGCATTTTGTTATTTCTTCCACTAACTGGATGGTCAAATAAATGTCTTGGACATAAACTGTAAGGTTGATAGCAGAGTGGATTTGTGAAAGCAGAGCATGAGGCTTAAATGTGTTTTTTACTTCAGATTTTGTAGAAATGGTTGAAATGCCGATTCTATGTTTGCTTTTATGGTCTACCTCATTCTGGTGATGCTAGCATTCTGCAGGTAAGTGGGAATTCTCATATATATATTTTTTTTTTTTACCTTTTTCTAGGTTATACTCATTTTACTCTTTTACTTGTTTCAGTCATTTGACTGGGGCCATGCTGGAGCAACGCCTTTAGTCGAGCAAATCGACTCCAGGACTTATTCTTTGTAAGCCTAGTACTTATTCTATTGGTCTCTTTTGCCGAACCACTAAGTTACGGGGATGTAAACACACCAGCATCGGTTGTCAAGCAATGCTAGGGGAACAAACACAGACACACAAACACACACACATACATGTATATATATATATATACATATATATGACAGGCTTCTTTCAGTTTCCATATACCAAATCCACTCACAAGGCTTTGGTCGGCCCAAGGCTATAGTAGAAGACACTTGCCCAAGGTGTCACGCAGTGGGACTGAACCCAGAACCATGTGGTTGGTAAGCAAGCTACTTACCACACAGCCGCTCCTGCTTTATAATAACATCCATATTTGGATGGGGTTTGTCGAGTAGCATACTTTCTTTTTTATTTGTTGCTGTTATGGTCAAGTTTATTTGTTACATTGTTGATTGTTTTTAATCAGGATTGCACATTTGGATTCAAATTCCCCTGAGGTTGACCTGACCTCATTTTTCATCCTTTCAGGGTTGATAAAAAAAGCACCAGTTGAGTAATGGAGTCAGTGTAATCGGATTACTCTCTCTCTCTCCTGAAATTGCTGGCCTTGTGCCAAAATTTGACTTGAAGGTAGTGATTAAACCCTTGAAGGTAGAGCAGTTCAATGATTGAAACAGACAAAATAAAAAAATTATAGAATAATAGAATGGCTAAAAAGGCATTGAACCTTTCTTTTCTTATCAAATATTGCAAGTCATTGACTATTGCAGTTTGGAATAGTCAAGAAATTATGTCTATATATGGTTTTAAAGACATAATATTCATCATCATCATGATCATCGTTTAACGTCCGCTTTCCATGCTAGCATGGGTTGGACGATTTGACTGAGGACTGGTGAACCAGATGGCTGCACCAGGCTCCAGTCTTGATCTGGCAGAGTTTCTACAGCTGGATGCCCTTCCTAACACCAACCACTTCGAGAGTGTAGTGGGTGCTTTTTATGTGCCACCAGCACTAGGTCCAGTCAGGCGGTACTGGCAACGGTCATGGAAAATCATGTTTTTTTTCTGTTTTTACGTATCACCTGCACACCGGCACGAGTGCCAGTACGGCAACACTGGTAATGATCATGCTTGAATGGTGCTTTTTATGTGCCACCGGCACGAACATCAGTTAGCCACTCTGGCAACGATCACACTCAGATGGTGCTCTTAATGCTCCACTAGCACGGATGCCAGTCATCGAATTTGATTTCAATTCCGAATATTTGGATTTCAAATTTATGAGAAGTAGTTGATGGCTTCTGTTACCTAGGTAACCAAGTCAGTAGTGAGGATAGATGCTCCGAGTGCATAGCTGCTAGAATAAGAATAGGCTGGGCAAAGTTCAGAAAGCTCCTACCTCTGCTGGTAACAAAGGACCTCTCTCAGAGTGAAAGGTAGATTGTGTAATACCTGTGTGTGAACAGCCATGCTACATGTCAGTGAAACATGGGCTGTGTCCACTGAGGACATGTGTAGGTTTGTAAGAAATGAGGCTAGTACGCTTTGCTGGGTATGTAATGCCAGTGCATGCATGATGTTTATTTTTTTCTAGACAATATAGATTACTAGTATACAGATACCAAAATGCTAATCATTTCCAATTAGCCAAATTAGGATTTTTAAACAAATAAGAAGCATTTTCTTATACCCTGTTTCAACTTTTAAACTAATGTTATTAAGCATAACTATATAACATTTAACCTATGTGTTTTATAGTTTGGTTTAAAATGAGATCCAGGTCTGTGAAAAACATGTCTAAACTATTCAAATTCAATGTAGGGTAGAGTTTAACTGAAAGCACTGATGTAAATGTTAACCTCATCATCATCAACATCAACGTATACAGTCTGTTTTCCATGCTGGCATGGGTTGGATGGCTCGACAAGAACTGGTAAGGCCAGGGGCTGTACCAGGTTCCATAGTCTATTTTGGCTTGGTTTCTATGGCTGAATGTCCTTCACTTAAAGATGCACTAGCTGTGAAAATCTGTGAAGTAGAAACAATACTGTATATTCATAGAATTATTTTTATAATTTGTTTATATTTATTTTATTATAAATGCAAAACAACACCACGGAGGAATCGGTGTAAGCTTAAATAATAAACCATGATAGGTGAACTGAAATATGGCGAGGTATTACTGTACATGTATGCAAATGCATACATACAGAGATAATAATAATAATGATATAAAAACATATCTGGTCATAGGGAAATATCTTACTTGGAAACAGGAGAAGGTTGGAGACAGGAAGAGCATCTGGCTGTTGAAAACCCACCTTAACAACCCATGTGAACATGGAAAAATGGATGTTAAAATGATGATGATGATGATGATATTTATATATGAGGCTAAGTAAAAAGTGAGCAACATTTTGAAACATGAAATTCATCACAATTTATTTCAACAATGTAGAAATTTTATTCATCAAAGCAAGTACCATTACAATCAACACATTTTTGCCAATGAGTTACAAGTTTGTTTATTCCGGTAACATCAAAATCTGGAGTTCTGGAGCCGATGGACTTTTTGAATGCACTTTCAGCATCAGTTTGAATTTTGAACTCCTCTTGGGGAAACCATCAAGGTGCTTGAAAAAGTGGTAGTCGGGGGAATAAGCTGGGTGGGAAAGAACTTTGTAGTCAAGTGTATGTTTCTTTAAGCCCGGTACTTTTGCTGAACTGCTAGGTTACAAGAATGTAAACACACAATACACCTGAAGTCAAGTGGCGGTGGTAATCAAACACACACACACACATACCCATACGACGGACTTCTTTCAGTTTCCGACCACCAAATCTACCCACAAAGCTTTGGTCAGCTTGTGTTGTTCAAGGCTACACAGTGGGACTGAACACAGAATCATGAGGTTGGGAAGCAAGTTTCTAACCACATTTTTCTTATTTTCTGATTTATGTTTCTAACATCAATATTATGTAATCCACACTTTGGAAAATAGATTTCTGCCAAATGTTTAAAATACGTGTTTTAGAAACCCCCCCCCCCCAAAAAAAAAGAAAAAAACTAACATATTTGGAATCTTTACAGTTTGAACGGCAGTTTTTTGTAGTGGTGTCATATGAAATTGTCACCCGTAATTATGACCATAGTATCGATCTATTGCATTTCAATCTGTTTTAGGGTTAGGGCTAGAGGTGGGGAGAAGGGTATCTTTTTTCTTCAGAAATGTAAATAAACCCAATCTGTTTCTTAAACGAGGGACATATTCATACGCCGCAGAATGTTTTTCTTACCTCAATAGACGTCATTGATTGGTTGAAACTGCAGAAATTGAACAAAAAAAAAACAACAAATATCTTACAAACTATAGAATTTTCTCAATAAAGCCAAGAGAAAAAAGATGTTTTATAAACACATTCTACCAGTATACGAAGTTTAAAAGTGCTTAGTTACTCTCTTACTCTTTACTCTTTTACTTGTTTCAGTCATTTGACTGCGGCCATGCTGGAGCATCGCCTTTAGTCGATCAAATCGACCCCGGGACTTATTCTTTGTAAGCCCAGTAATTATTCTATCGGTCTCTTTTGCCGAACCGCTAAGTGACGGGGACGTAAACACACCAGCATCGGTTGTCAAGCAATGCTAGGGGGACAAACACAGACACACAAACACACACACACACACACACATATATATATATATATACATATATACGACAGGCTTCTTTCAGTTTCCGTCTACCAAATCCACTCACAAGGCATTGGTCGGCCCGGGACTATAGCAGAAGACACTTGCCCAAGATGCCACGCAGTGGGACTGAACCCGTAACCATGTGGTTGGTTAGCAAGCTACTTACCACACAGCCACTTAGGTGGAAATTATTTTTAAAAAACTGCCGTTCAAACCGAAAAGATCCCATATTTGTAATCTACACTCTCGAATCAAAAAAAAAAAAAATACAACCTATTTCTTTATTACCCACAAGGGGCTAAACACAGAGAGGACAAACAAGGACAGACATAGGTATTAAGTCGATTACATCGACCTCAGTTCGTAACTGGTACTTAATTTATCGACCCCGAAAGGATGAAAGGCAAAGTCGACCTCGGCGGAATTTGAACTCACAACGTAACGCAGACGAAATACCACTAAGCATTTCGCCCGGCGTGCTAACGTTTCTGCCAGTTCGCCGCCTTAAAAAATACAACCTTCAAGAAGTCACGCGGAAACCGAGTCAAGAAGAAGGATGAAGGAATTTTGAAATTGAAACTGTTTAATGCCAAAGAAGTCTTTCTCCCCCGAATGCAGTTTCAAAACATGGGCAGATAACTCTATTTGGCGGAAAATAAATGTGACACAAACAGTGAGAGCTTTCAACGATGCACACAGCAAGTGTTATAATCTCTGTATTCATCCTACTTTTGTTAGATCCCAGTGGGAAATATCCCGTGCTGGCCGAACATAATGGAATATATCCATTCCAAAACACATCCTTGAGTTTTTCCGCCCGGGTGGACGATTTAGTCAGTCGCTTAACTATAAATGAAACTATTTTGCAGCTTTCAAGGGGTGGGTCTGTGTATCCGGGTCCTGCCATTCCCAGACTTGGAATAAAACCATATCAATGGGACACGGAATGTCTCCGTGGAGATGCTGACGCAGGGCCGGCTACTTCTTTCCCTCAAGCCATTGGACTGTCCGCAGCTTTTAAGTAAGTATCGTTAATCTAATATCTTATTGCATCTCCCTTCTTTTTTCTATTTTGTTTTCGTCGTCTTTCATTTTTAATAGAAGCACATTTCCACAAGTTTGGTAGGAGGGGTTTTATCTGCTCTCTCAGCATTACCCATCTACTGGTAATTTATCGCCCTCGAAAAGATACTCGATCTCGGTGATATATGACCTTTGAACTACTAGGACCTCATTAAATTAATCTAGCTATCCCTATAAACCATTCCAAAAGCACATTTTATTTTTCTCTAAAATCTTGTTTCACATATGAATATATATATAAACAAAGGACCATAAGTTGTGCTAATTCTCCTTGGAAACAATTTTTGGTGGTTGAACCATAGCGGATCTATTTTTAGCGCAAGAGTCGACCACATAGTGGACACTCTCTTATATTTGTGTATAAACAAAGGACCTTTATGTGGTAATACGACCTGCTAGAAATAGCAGCGCATTTTACCATGTCCTATCTTACAAAGGCACATTGGGTTATATAATTCTAGATATCCTTACAGGTTTGCTCCCTCTGGGCAGTTCTGGAGCTAAACAAAAAAAAATATATACATATATTGCTCATATATATCGTAAAATACAGCCATTGCGATTATATACTTCCTTTTATCATAATACAAGGTTTTAGGTAGTAATATTTGTTTATTTACTGACACTTTTCAGACATTGGTATATTGACGAATTATATTCCCGCATTTCAGCAACAGTTTTCACTGGCCGTAGAGCACTCTTCCCTTTTATTGTCCGTCATTCACCCTTTCAAGTCGTATTGGAAACATCTTGCTACTGAACTTGCCGACCTGGGTTTTTTTTTTTTAACGTATTTTACTTCCAAATTGCGAACTTTAGACTGTAACAGTCTGCAGAAGTATAAAGTTACTCCTTCCTTTTACTGTCCTTCCATTGTCCCAACACACCCAAGCCGACGAGGCGGGACCCTCAAGCTCGACCTGCTAGAAAACGTAGTCAAATCTCCCCCAAATGACACCTGTTACTTTAAAGAAATATGTTTTTTTATTATAATAAATCTCTCCCCTAAGACAAGACACTGTGGATAATGTAGTGCTAATAAAGAATTTTTTTTCCATATATAACATATGAATATGTAATGTACATCTTTTAGAGCATTTTTTAATAAGATTTTGCTGTCAAATTTTTAAATTAACATAAATAGGTACTACTAGCGAACAGTGGTCCCAGCGCGCGCACTCGCGCATCTGCGCTAATTAGTCGTAAGTAGTCGATCCTACAACGACTTTTTAACCCTAACCCTAACCTTAGTTTGTTTATAAAAATAATTTATTTACTTAGTTTAAAAAATTATTTACTTTGTTCGAAAAATATTTAATTTGTGTAAAAAAATTATATACATTGTTTTAAAAAAATAATTTATTTACTTGGTTTTAAAAATTATTTACTTTACGTTTTATTTACTTTGTTCGAAAAATATTATTTAATTTTCTTTGATATGTATTCAGCCTTAAAATACAAACATACACGCAAGTCGTTGTAGGATCGACTACTTACGACTAGCTAGCGCGGATGCGCGAGTGCGCGCACCGGGACCACTGTTCGCTAGTAGTACCACATAAACATTTATTTATATGAAGAAAAATTACCGAAGAACTTTCGGCGGAGGTAAAGGACATGGACCGCACTCCACCCTTTTGCCCCTTACAGACACCCACTTTTCCGACTGCGGAATCTGCCAAAAAAAAAATAAAAAAGAATCGTCATTTCAAAACTTTAATGCCCCCCCCCCGCATCATGTTTTTCACTTATTTTAGAATTTTTTTTGGGGGGGGGAGGGGCGAAATACGTAGAAAGATGCGGAGATTGTGATGCTAAAAAAAGAAAATTTTTTAAAATTTCAATTTTTGAAAAATAAAAATAAATAAGGCGTGGGAGTGGCTGTGTGGTAAGTAGCTTGCTTACGAACCACATGGTTCCGGGTTCAGTCCCACTGCGTGGCATCTTGGGCAAGTGTCTTCTACTATAGCCTCGGGCTGACCAAAGCCTTGTGATTGGATTTGGTAGACGGAAACTGAAAGAAGCCCATCGTATGTATGTATATATATATGTATGTGTGTTTGTGTGTCTCCTCAACATCGCTTGACAACCGATGGTGGTGTGTTTACGTCCCCGTTACTTAGCGGTTCGGCAAAAGAGACTGATAGAATAAGTACTAGGCTTGCAAAGAATAAGTCCTGGGGTCGATTTGCTCGACTAAAAGGCGGTGCTCCAGCATGGCCACAGTCAAATGACTGAAACAAGTAAAAGAGTAAATAAATACCCCTCCCTTTCTACTAAAATAGCAGACGTAAAAAGTATCTAAACTGAAAACTCGATATGGTAGAAACAGCAGCTAAACAACGAATCGCGTTTCCAAAATTTAAATTTCTCCCACCCCTTTTTTTTCTTTGCCAGAGGGGTGGAGAGGGAGAAACTAAACATTTTGAAAACGTGTTTTTGGTGTTTTTTCAAAATCTTCAATTTTTAAGTATGCTGCAACCGGAAAGTCCGACAAGCTAGAAACAACAGCCAAACTGAAGATCCACTTTCTAAATACGAATTACCAAAAAAGGAAAAAAAATGTTAAATGTCATTTAGTTCTGTGTGTGTGTGTGTGTGTGTGTGTGTGTGTGTGTGTGCAAAAAGCTAATTTTCACATACCTCTCTTAATTCCAGATAACCCTCAACCACATGTTCATTTTCTGTTGCATGCTCTGGCGGAGGGGGAGGTGTTTATTTATTTATTTATTTTTGAAAAAATTGAAATTTTACTAAATTTTTTCCAGAATCATAATCTCCGTATTTTTCTGCATATTTCTCCCAAAAAATTTCTAAAAAAAGTGAAACATAGGTAGTGGAGGGGATTAAAATTTTGAAATGCTGATTTTTTTTTTGCAGATTTGGAATCTGCAGTCGAAAAAACCTGTTTCTATATGAAAAAAAAACCCCAACACAAAACACCCCAAAGGGGGTGTGGTCCATGTCCTTAACCTCTACCTTTCATCTAATTCTTCCAAATCTTTGTATTGAAACTGTATTGAAACCATTTGTGGGGAATTTTAAAGAATTTTTTTATCACAGCAACTGGTTGCATCCACACAGTTTAACGTCTTGGTTCCCAAACTTTTTCAAAATTTTTGTCCTCCCATTTTTTCGAGGCTTCGTGGCCTCCCCATCTCTGCCCCAAAATGAAAATGTAAAAAAAAATCAGAGAAGACGAACAAAGCAAAATGAGATAAAATTTTACTGATAAAATAAAAAATTTCAGTGAGATTGGTGGACTTGTTTGGTCTATAATATGTCCTCAATGTTAGGCTGCATTTTTGATAATGCGACCCTCATGTCATGCGCAACATCCAGTTTATTGCAAGCCTTTGTTTTAATTGCGAATAAAGTTGCAAAAGCCATCTCACATTTGTATGTTGTTGCAAATGGAATGATGAATTTGAGGGCCAATTTGGTGACATCTGGATTAGATTGCATTATTTCAATCTAGAATTCACTGCAACACATGTGACAGAAGGCGTTTTTTGCACCTCCATCATTCATGTCGATGAACTGTTCTTGAATGACGTAATCTTTGGATGGAATGTCAACAACAGAGATTGCAGAGGGATTGGTGATGAAATGAACTTTTTTTAATTTTTGTAGGCCAGAGTATCTATGAATTTCAGTGAGAAGAATTAAGACGTGCTCTTTCATTATATCAAGGATATCAGCATCAACTTGAAGGCCATCTTCATCAAGGAAAGTATTGGAGTTTGGAAATGGTGCAAAATTCTCACATTCCAATTTAGAATGCCACAAATGGAGCTTCAATTTAAATGCAGTCATTTTTTCACGCCAATGGACAATCATGATGTCCTTTCTTTGTAGTGCTATCTTAACAGAATTAACTGATTCAAAAAGGTGAGACTTTTAAGGAACTGAATACTGGAGAATTTTGTGTGCAGTTCTTTTTTTAGCACCACGAAGAAATTCGTGTATCTCCTCTCATTGAATGAAGACTCTTTTCAGTACTCCCCACTTGGATAACCACCTCACATACAAGATAACCACCTCACAGTAAAAGCATTTCAAAATTGGAGCCATTGTTCTTGCACAAGTTAGCAAAAAGAGGCAAGTTTAAAGAATTAGCTTTGATAAAATTTACATCCATTCAAAACATTCTTCAAATGGTCGGGCATTGTTTTAACCATCAATGCTTGGCGATGAAGTGTACAATGTGTACCAGTTGCGTTAGGAGACTTCCCATTCACCATTGTCTGAAAGCCAGAGCAGCAACCAAGCATTGATGGAGCACCATCGGTGCACACTCCAACAATGACCAAACCCACATTTAAGAGCAATTTTCGAAGGGAATGCAAAGCAAAAACTTTTACCTTGCTGTTACTGATGAGGATTCGCCTAGCAAATTATTTTATTTGCTAAAGAAATCTGAAACCTAGGTATAACCATAAAAAAATAACAAGGTAAAAGTTTTTATTTTTTATTGCCTTCGAAAATTGCTCTTAAATGTGGTTTTGGGCGTTTTGGCTGCTTCTTCAAGTGTGTAAAAATTAGCTGTTAAAGTATTGGGATGTAGAAAAACTTTCCCGTTTATGAAGGGATTCCCCACTTCCAGTGTAAAAAATTGTTTCTGGGGTCATTTGTTACTAGTTTTCATACCCCTTCATCATTTAAACCATTGCAATTCTTTTGTATCCTCGGCTATAGTTAAAGAATATTTTATTGTGAATAAAATAGTAATTTTTCAGACTATTAATCTCATCTTTCTAGATGAAAATCACCATCATCATTATTTAAGGTCCACATAGGCACAGGAGTGGCTGTGTGGTAAGTAGCTTGTTTACCACCCACATGATTCCGAGTTCAGTCCCACTGCGTGGCATCTTGGGCAAGTGTCTTCTACTATAGCCTCGGGCCGACCAAAGCCTTGTGAGTGGATTTAGTAGACGGAAACTGAAAGAAGCCCGTCGTATATATGTATATATATATATATATATGCGTGCATGTATGTTTGTGTGTCTGTGTTTGTCCCCCTAGCATTGCTTGACAACCGATGCTGGTGTGTTTATGTCCCCATTATTTAGCGGTTCGGCAAAAGAGGCCGATAGAATAAGTACAGGGCTTACAAAAAGAATAAGTCCCGGGGTCGAGATGCTCGATTAAAGGCGGTGCTCCAGCATGGCCGCAGTCAAATGACTGAAACAAGTAAAAGAGTAAATAGTAAATTTCCATGTTTGCATGAATCACTCAGAATTTGTTCTTTCATCTTCACTATGTTTCAACTGGTTTGATTTCAAGTCTTCATCAGGTTATGTAGATGGCATCAGACTGGATTCAAACTAGAACCATTTATTTGTAAACTAATTCTCTTATCTACTAAACAGTTGACACACAAATTCTTTTATAGACACAAATCTTTATATATAAAAGTAAGGTTGTGTGTCTGTCTCCTACGATTTAGATTCCTAACTACTCCCACATTTTGCGGTGCAGTGTAACCAAAACCGGGTATCTTATAGTCGTGATTCATATCGAGCCCTTCTGGGTATTAGCGCACGTCTACGATGAGTCTACGATTTAAAAAAAAATTTACTATCATTTTTTTCCATTTTAATGCATTTTTTCGCTATTATATAAGGGAAGTAACTCTCTAAAAATGTCTACGATGAGTCAATGATTTAAAAAAAAATTTACCATCAATTTTTCCCATTTTTAATGCATTTTTGGCATATATAAGGGAAGTAACTCTCTAAAGATTTATTATTAAATCTCAGAACGTAAAAAGCTACAGTAACACCCCCCCCCCCCTTTGTGGTTAACCATATTGAGATGGCTATTATACTTTACATCTCTAAAAATGCTTATATAGTTATTTCCCTTACAAACGCGAGCAACGCCGGGCGATACTGCTAGTGGTTAATAATCCCAAAACAATAATCTTATTAACCCTTTGGACTTGCCAACTGAAAGTTCTAGAAACAATGATCTTTTTTTTTTAACCATTTCCTGCCAGACTAGATTCCATTCTGCCACGTTGCTAATCACTGTTGTTCTTTACATGCACACCTGGTAGAGGGTTCACGGGTCAAAGGATTAAGAACAACTTAGACTTTTAACTAGTTTATTATGGAGATTACAAAATTCATTGAACTGTTAAGATTCTTCTTTTAGATTATAAAATACAATAAAAATTTGGAAAGCTTTTGATAAATACTTAGAATAACTATGTAAAATGTGAGAACATAATTCTTATTAATCTAACAAATGTTTTTTCTCACTAAGTCACAGATAGTAGAAGCAACAGAGTTAATCTTTAGGCTAAAGCATCAGCAGTTGATATCTATTCCCCAGTATTTTACAAAGAATGTCTTTAAACAATCACATGTTCTACTAGAAATAGTAGCCAAGTTTTCCCCAGGCACCTGTACTGGTGGCACATAAAAAGCACCCACTACACTCACGGAGTGGTTGGCGTTAGGAAGACCATCCAGCTGTAGAAACACTTCCAGATCAGACTGGAGCCTAGTGCAGGCTCCAGGCTTCCCAGACCCCAGTTGAACCGTCCAACCCATGCTAGCACGGAAAACAGACGTTAAACGATGATGATGATGATGATTTTCGTCAAACAACACAAAATCTCCCTTAAAAAGACAGGGTGGTCATGGTGGTCATATATGAAATACATTTTATCATAGATCTGCTGAATTGGAGTTAACCTGGGGCTAAACAATAACACCAACACAACTCATTAACTCAATCTACCTCGCTCACCATTGTAAGCAGCAGCAGCAGCAGAAATGCAACCTATTTCTAATAATGGCTCAAGGCCACAGACTTTACAGGAAACATGTAGTCAATTAAATTGCAACTAGTACTTAATTGGCACAAAGCTACAAGGTAAATTTAACTAAGGCAGTAGTCGAGCAATACTTCTTTATAATTAACTAGCAGTATCGCCCGGCGTTGCTCGGGTTTGTAAGGGAAATAACTATATAAGCATTTTTAGAGAGTTATAGCCAAAAAATAGCAAATAAATGCATTAAAAATGGAAAAAAAATGATGGTAAATTTTTTTTTAAATCGTTGACTCATCGTAGACATTTTTAGAGAGTTTCTTCCCTTATGTAATAGCAAAAAAATGCATTAAAATGGGAAAAAATGATGGTAAATTTTTTTTTAAATCGTAGACTCATCGTAGATGCGCGCTAGTACCCAGAAGGGCTCAATATGAATCACGACTATAAGATACCTGGTTTTGGTTAAACTGCACCGCAAAATGTGGGAGTAGTTAGGAATCTAAATCGTAGGAGACAGACACACAACCTTACTTTTATATATAAAGATTTACAAGTGTCTCATTAGCTTTCAGTTCTGAGTTCAAGTCCTTCAAGAAATGGAGAAAGATGGGCTCCACTAAGCTGACTTAGCTTCTGAATATTACATGAAGAAAAACATTTTTAAATGCAAATAGATTATCAGATCTACAGCAAACAACTACTTTGATACATTTGGAAACAAGTGCCAATACACTGAATGTGGAAAGCAATAAAACTTCAGTTAGTGACGGCTATATCTGTAGTGAGGAAAAACAAACATTGTCGAACAGGGAACTCCTTCAATCCTGGCTGATCATGGGTTTCTGCAGCTGGAAAGTTCTCCTCTAAGATGCAGACCTGGGAAAGGTTTTCCCAGTGTTAATACAGCTTGGCACCAGTGCCATCAAAAGCATTACCCTCAGAATACAAAGAACCAGAAAAGATACTGTAGGACAATTTACTCCTTTTTTTTTTTTTTTTTTTTTACTCTTTTTACTTGTTTCAGTCATTTGACTGCGGCCATGCTGGAGCACCGGCTTTAGTCGAGCAAATCGACCCTGGGACTTATTCTTTGTAAGCCCAGTACTTATTCTATCGGTCTCTTTTGCCGAACCGCTAAGTGACGGGGACGTAAACACACCAGCATCGGTTGTCAAGCGATGCTAGGGGGACAAACACAGACACACAAACATATACACACACATACATATATATATATATATATATATATATACATATATACGACAGGCTTCTTTCAGTTTCCGTCTACAAAATCCACTCACAAGGCATTGGTCGGCCCGGTGCTATAGCAGAAGACACTTGCCCAAGATGCCATGCAGTGGGACTGAACCTGGAACCATGTAGTTGGTTAGCAAGCTACTTACCACACAGCCACTCCTGCGCCTATTTATCTAAAATTTTAACAATTCTTGTCAATCGATGCCTCTGCCTTCTTCAACCGATACTTTATCAACCCTGAACACACAAAAAACAAAACTGACCTAAGTTGAATTTGAACTCAGTGTTCTGAGTCAGAACAAATACAGCAAAACATTTTATCCTAAACTCTAATGACCCAGCTATTTCACTGCTTACGATCATAGTTCAAATACAGCTAAGATTAGCTTTGCTTTTCATCTTTCCTAGATCAGTAAAATAAAATACCTAGTTGAGTACTGCGGTCAAAGTGACCGCCTATACTTCCCTAAACTGTTGAGGCCTTGCACCTCTGATAAGAATCAATATTTATTGTAATTCATCTGTTGGCAGTTGCAAGTTGTGGAGATAAAACTGGTTATGTAGAGCTTAATCTATATTTTGTGTTTTCATCTCTTAAAATAACTAAAATAACTAAAAAAAGAGAACCAATAAATTATTGCCATGAACCAGTCTTAACTACTTGGGTGTCTCTTTGAGTTCATACGTCCAACAGAATAATTTGCTCACACACCCACACAAACACAATAGTGTTTGTTATATTTTTTAATCGAGTAACATAAGTCCACCTAACCCTGGGTAAAGCTGTCCTGAAAATAGTCAAACTGATAGTGATAAACAACAAAGAGGATAAAGTTCTTTGGCTAATAAACTGATATGACACTAATGCTTCTATACAGAAATACTAACTTCAAATATGAACATCTACAAGCACATGCATATAGATAAATGTATACAAACAACCCCCGCCCATTTTTATATATATATATATATATATACAAAATAAGAAGATGGAGAAATACATCCAAATCAAATATCAATTACCAGATAATACCCAATCACATACTTTATTAAATCACCACATAAGGGTTGCATTTACAACCCCTATCTCAATTTGTATATATATATATATATATATATAGGGTGGTGAATATTTTTAGAAACTTCACCACCAGTGACCTAGCATGTATAAAAAGTCAATAGACAACATATTCTCAATATAAAATAGTGTACATTTAAACACAAGAGAAAACTGCCCTTTTACAGGTAATTTTCACACGCTAGAAGAAGCAGTCAAAACGACCAAAACCACATTTAAGAGCAATTTTCGAAGGGAATGAAAAATAAAAACTTTTACCTTGTTATTTTTTTATGGTTATACTAAGGTTTCAGATTTCTTTAGGAAATAAAATAATTTGCGAGGTGAATCCTCATCAGTAACCGCAAGGTAAAAGTTTTTGTTTTGCATTCCCTTCGAAAATTGCTCTTAAATGTGGGTTTGGTCATTGTTGGAGTGTGCACCGATGGTGCTCCAGCAATGCTTGGATGCTGCTCTGGCTTTCAGACAATGGTCAACAGGAAGTCTCCTAACACAATTGCTTGACAACCAGTGCTGGTTGGTTTACACCCCTATAACTTGGCGATTTGGCAAAATAGATTGATAGAATGAGTACCAAGCTTTTAAAAAATAAGTATTGGGGTCAATTCATTCAACTAGAAATTCTTCAAGGTGTTACTGCAGCATGGCCACAGTCTAATGAGTGAAACAAGTAAAAGATAAAAAATAAAAAAAGATTAATTTCTTCAAAGAGAAAAAAACAACTTATATAGGCGCAGGAGTGGCTGTGTGGTAAGTAGCTTGCTTACCAACCACATTGTTCTGGGTTCAGTCCCACTGCGTGGCACCTTGGGCAAGTGTCTTCTAATATAGCATCGGGCCGATCAAAGCCTTGTGAGTGGATTTGGTAGACGGAAACTAAAAGAAGCCCGTCGTATATATGTATATATATATATATATATGTACGTGTGTGTGTTTGTGTTTGTTCCCCTAGCATTGCTTGACAACCGATGCTAGTGTGTTTATGTCCTCGCTACTTAGCGGTTCGGCAAAAGAGACCAATAGAATAAGTACTAGGCTTACAAAAGAATAAGTCTCGGGGTTGAGTTGCTCGATTAAAGGTGGTGCTCCGGCATGGCCGCAGTCAAATGACTGAAACAAGTAAAAGAGTAAAAGAGAGAGAGAGTATTTATTTTGAAAACCTTTTGTGCTCCTTGTAAAACATGTGTGTATGCTGAAGCACACAGTGTAAGGGGGAATGTCAGTTGGAGGACTATGTTTCATTTGTATCTTCTATTTTGGCATGGTTTCTAATTCCATGACTGGCTGTCCTTTCTAACCTCAACCACTTTACAGAGTTTAGTGGGTGCAGTTAATCATAGCACTAACACTAGGGAAGTTGTTAGGTCCTTGGCCTGATTAAAGGACCTTCTTAAATAATAATGAAATTATTGTGTACAGTGCTCAGGTGCACCACAACTTGTCAGAAAGTGCGTATAAAGCATATGCAGTAATGTACAAATGTCTGGGAAGTGAACAGTGTATGAGTCAGATACATGCTTGCATGTGTATGGAAGGGAGAAAATCAGGTGTAGTGTTGTCGAATCTCAGGAAGCATGGAAGTTTTGAAGGATGCAGTGCTCCGACAACTAACAACTGATGCCGGCAGTTTGTTCCATGCTTCAACAACTCTTAGAGTGAAAAAATGTTTCCGAAAGTCATGGGAGCTGTGCTGTTTTCTAACTTTGTAAACATGTCCACGGGTGTTAGACAGGTTGAGTTTGAAAAGGTACTCAGAGTTATTGTTTGTAAGATGGTTGATAATTTTATGGGTGTCTGCCAAATCAGCTGCCAGACGTTGGAGTTTCAATGTGTCCACGCCCAGGGAAGTAAGGCGTTCAGAATATGGCAAATGCCCGATGGTGGGTATTCTCTTGGTTGCATGTCGCTGAGCAGTTTCCAGACGATTAATATCCTGGGCAAGATAGGGGCTCCAGAAAGGTGATGCAAATTCCAGGTGAGGCCGCACCATAGCTATATAAATCCTCAGATAGATAGCCGGAGAGTGGCTCACAAAGGATTTGGTAAGTGATGCCAAGACACACTCAGCCTTCTTGGCAATTTTAGCAATGTATACAGTATAACACTTCTGTTTTCATAAAGGTTCTTCATGGTGGTTACTTAGCTTACTCAAAGATGCTGAAGAATCTCCTTCATACATCACCCCTTTGTCTTAAGCACTGAAAAACACATTAGATTACATAGATGCAGATACTACCGAAAAAGTTAGGATGGTTGAAACTGGAACGCTTTCAATTATAGGTTTTGCTCAATCAAGGTTTATTTGAAACAACAACAACAACAACAACTAATATGTTGTTACACTCAGGGTACCCTACAAGTTCATTGTATTCCTTTGATTTCACCTTTTAACAATGATTTTGTCATCAAGCTTTTCTGCGATTGCTTTTCATGCTCTCTCTGTCATTGTAGCACCCATTTGCTCTACGATGTCGCTGAAGCTGTTGGCAGTGAAGTGCGGGCCAAACATATTGATTACATGCGGAAACATCAGATGGGTACACACACCGGGATGAGTTGCTTTAGTCCCGTCATCAACATTGTCAGGCACCCACTGTGGGGAAGAACACAGGTAAAATTAAACTTCAAATAATTCTTTAAAAAAACTTCTTGTTTATTTATTAAAATGTTTTATTTTACCATCCATTTATTGCAATTTTTCTATTAAATTTAGACCAGCTTTGTTCATGGCCTACTTATACCAGTATATCCACTTCTATAATTATTAACTTGTATTATTATTGTACTTGTTGACATTAGTAAGTTTCATATTGTGGTGTTGGATGAATAATTTATCAAAGTGGTGGGAAAGAAACTGTTCACACGATGTACTACAATAACCGTTACATGGGGCTCAACACTCTCTCGTTACTGTTCACAATCAGTCGCTCCTAATCAATTGCTCCTGTCAACTCAAACAATTCTTTATTTTATTGAAATGCGTCAGTTCACTTTTAGTCACATGGGGGTGGTAGGAATCCTTCCACAACATCTCCCCTTTTGAGAGTTAGCCTCCCATAACTTCTGTAGCATCTGGCCAAAGTATTCTGCCCATTTTACATTCAAAATGTTCATAACCAGGCTCTCTAATCTACTCTCCCCTTTTGGAGAATTAAATTCCATTTAGAGTTTTCATATCTCTTACACTTAGGGTTTAATTCCACTGTTCCATTCTTCTCCTTTTTTTGGTGCATGAACATGTAGTTTCAATTTGTTTGGGTGTTGGTACCTCAAACGTGTCCATGGGAATTTCATCTCTCATGACTGTTTCTTTTGTGAATCTTTTTTCCCTTCTATGCATACCTTCCCTTCTTGGGACACAAAACTCTACTTGTGTAGACCTGTTGAGGCAAGTCAGAATCAGAATCGAAATCGATCTATGGAAATTGCAGCTGAGATACCAGTGCTGGTGGCACGTAAGAGAACCATCCAAACGTGGCCGTTGCCAGCGCCGCCCCGACTGGCCTCGTGCTGGTGGCACATAAAAAGCACCCACTACACTCATGGAGTGGTTGGCGTTAGGAAGGGCATCCGGCCGTAGAAACATTGCCAGATCAGACTGGGCCTGGTGCAGCCTTCCGGCTTCCCAGACCCCAGTTGAACTGTTCAACCCATGCTAGCATGGAAAACGGACGGTAAACGATGATGATGATGATGATGATGATGATATGTCTGTTATGTTCAACATTTTTTCCTTTTACCAGGAATAACATTCTTCCAATCTGTTTAATAATTACTGTCCTACTAGCTTCCTTTACCATATCTAGAGGTTTTAAAAACAACTTTGTCACCTAACTGGAAGAATTTTGAAGTATATTTGTTGTTTGCCTTTTTTTGCTATTTTCACTCAGTACCAGCTTCTCAAAGAAGGATCTGATCTTTCTAGCAAACATCAATTCTGCAGGTGACATTCCAGGCTGCGTATTCAGATTGGGTGTTATTTATATAATATAATAATAATGAAATTATTGTATACAGTGCTCAGGTGCACCACAACTTGTCAAAAGTGCGTATAAAGCATATGCAGAAATTTACAAATGTCTGGAAAGTGAACAGTGTATGAGTCAGATACATGCTTGCGTGTGTATGGAGGGGAGAAAATGAGGTGTAGTGTTGGCGAATCTCAGGAAGCATGGAAGTTTTGAAGGATGCAGTGCTCTGACAACTAACAACTGATGCCGGCAGTTTGTTTAGTACACATTTAGTACACTCTTAGAAATTGTTGAAGTGCAAGGTCATCCATTACTTCATTGTTCGCCTTTTTTAAAACTCTCTTAAAAGTATCAACAAAATGGCCTGCTTGTCCATTTGACCTCGGATGAGACAGCAGAGTGGTCACATGTTTGATAATGAGCATTTTACAAACTTGTTTGAACTTGTCTGAAGTAAATTGAATTCCATTGTCAGGCACAATGGTATCAGTAATACCATATCTGGCAAACAATTCATGTAAAAACTTACTGTAACTGCAGATGTCGGCTTTTTACATTTATGCACTTCAGGCCATTTTCAAAAACTGTCCACCACAACTGTAAGATAAAATTACAAACTATAATTTATCGTTCAGTGACATTTGAAAAAAAATTCCTTACTAAATAAGTTCTTTTAATTTGTAGAATATAAAAAGAATCACGTACGGTAGCACGGGAAATGGATGTTAAACGATGATGAAGATGATGCTGTGTCTTATTCATATATTTTGATATGAACTTCCTACTTCTGCACTTTTGCAAAGAAGACTCTAAAATGCTATGAGATGTAATGGTAATTAATTGAAGGCATTGAGGGATTTAATAGCAAGGAAACTTGTTTTATAAGCCAATATAGAAATATATATGTGTGTGTGGATGTGTGTATTTCCTCAAAATTGATTGATCGCTCCATCTCTCTCTCTCTCTCTCTCTCTCTCTCTCGCTTCTGCTCTCTCTCTCTCTATATATGTATATATATATATATATATATATATATATATATATATATATATATATATATGTTTAATCATATCAAAGGGAAATAGAAATTAATAGAAATTTTCATTTCCAGTGGTCTAACGTGTAAAAATTTAGTCCAAAGACTATGTATTAGTCATACGATATAGTGTACATTTAAACACATAAGGAATCCACTCATGGGATTCAACATGCTAGAAAGAACAGCTAGGTTCTATAACCACAAAATTAGGGAAAAAATTCGACAGGAATGAAATGAAAAAATAAAAATATTTTACCATCTAATTTCCTGGACTAATTGGTTTCTGATTTTAGTTTAGCAAGTAAATAACTTTTACTCGCGAGGTGAAATTGTTTTCAACAGGGACACATATATATATACTGTAAAAACCCATGTACTTTACGTACTTTTTTTTTGCGTAAATTACATGGGTAGATCGTTTCCAGAATTATTTTGAAATTTTTTGTTTGAAAATAGATTTAGAAAATGTAAACATTTGTACTGGAAGTTGACTCGTTTAATGTCAGAATAAGTTTTTAGAGAAAAAATAATGACTTAATTATGATGAAGTTGACTTTTATTTATACTGGATTTTAAAATGCTTACTTTTTTTGCATAAATTTACTAAAACCGTTAAATGGTTAACTACTTTTTGAAGTCTGATGTTCATGCTGGTAAATAGGGTCTGAACCTGAAACCATATGGTTGGGAAGCAAGCTTTTTACCACATAGCCACTCCTGCACCTATATATATATATATGTTCTTGTATGCAACATTTCTTTCATATATCATACGTAGTCTGTATATCATACAGGCGCAGGAGTGGCTGTGTGGTAAGTAGCTTGCTAACCAACCACATGGTTCCGGGTTCAGTCCCACTGCATGGCATCTTGGGCAAGTGTCTTCTGCTATAGCCCCGGGCCGACCAAATGCCTTGTGAGTGGATTTGGTAGACGGGAACTGAAAGAAACCCGCCGTATGTATATATATATATATATATATATTATATTATATATATATATATATATATGTGTGTGTGTGTATTTGCCCCCCCCCCCACCCAACATCGCTTGACAACCGATGCTGGTATGTTTACATCTCCGTAACTTAGCAGTTCGACAACGAGGCCAATATATAGGCGCAGGAGTGGCTGTGTGGTAAGTAGCTTGCTAACCAACCACATGGTTCCGGGTTCAGTCCCACTGCATGGCATCTTGGGCAAGTGTCTTCTGCCTAAGCCCCGGGCCAACCAATGCCTTGTGAGTGGATTTGGTAGACGGAAACTGAAAGAGGCCTGTCGTATATATAATATATATATATATATATATATATATATATATATGTGTGTGTGTGTGTGTGTGTTTGTCCCCCTAGCATTGCTTGACAACCGATGCTGGTGTGTTTACGTTCCTGTCACTTAGCGGTTCGGCAAAGGAGACCGATAGAATAAGTACTAGGCTTACGAAGAATAAGTCCCGGGGTCGATTTGCTCGACTAAAAGGCAGTGCTCCAGCATGGCCGCAGTCAAATGACTGAAACAAGTAAAAGAAAAAGAGAAAGAGAGAGTCTGATCAATAAGTATCCGGACTGTTGTCATAGTAATGAAGCTAACGCATACGTTCATCAATATTGACATTATTTTGGCCTTCTTGGAAACATCTGAACCTCTTGTACACTTGCATGCAGCTCACATGCTCCTCTCCATACGCTTTCTGCAACTTTGTGTAGGTCTCTGAGCAGGTATTGCCGTGACAAATTTCTCTGTTATGGTCAATGGAACAATTACACACTACACACCTTCCTTCCAAGCACTGCTGTAAACAGCAGAAATGAGCTAGAACTGTAAAACTTAATGTGCATGCACAAAGTTCAAGGTCAATCTCTGCCAAGCGGCTTCATTCTGCATGCTTTAGCTTTGTTACTATGGCAACAGTCTAGATACTTATTGATCAGACCTTGTATCATCATCATCATCATTTAATGTCCGTTTTCCATGCTAGCATGGGTTGGACAGTTCGACCGGGGTTTGGGAAGCCAGGAGGCTGCACCAGGCTCTAGTCTGATTTGGCAGTGTTTCTACAGCTGGATGCCCTTCCTAACGCCAACCACTCCGTGAGTGTAGTGGGTACTTTTTACGTGCCGCCGGCACAGGGGCCAGGTGAGGCTGGCAAACAGCCATGATCAGTTGATGCTTTTACGTGTCACTGACACGGACGCTAGTCAGGCGGTGCTGGCAATTGCCACGTTCGGACGGTGCTTTTTATGTGTCACCGGCATGGGTATCTTAACTACAATTTCCATTTGATTCTCATTTTGATGTTGGAGTTAATGTACTTGACTCAATAGGTCTCCTCGAGAACAGCGGGTCACTCTACGATCCAAGGATAGCACAGCAGACTGTCCTGCGAACCATGGACTCACTTTATTTGTCGGGTCTTCGAAGTCATAGCATATCTCCAGAGGTCTTGGTCTTTCGTCATAGCCTCTGTGAGACTCAACGTACGAAGGTCATGCTTGTATGTGTGGTGTAGAATATTTTCCTGAAAGGCAAACGTGTGTATTGTTGAAGATTAACGCTTCTGGGCTTTCTCATCTTAATTCAACATATTCTTTCTTTCTTTCTTTTTCTTTTTTTTCTTTTTACTTGTTTCAGTCATTTTGACTGCGGCCATGCTGGACTTATTCTTTTGTAAGCCCAGGACTTATTCTACCGGTCTCTTTTGCCGAACCGCTAAGTGACGGGGACATAAACACACCAGCATCGGTTGTCAAGCAATGCTAGGGGGACAAACACAGACACACAAACATACACGCACATACATATATATACATATATACGACGGGCTTCTTTCAGTTTCCGTCTACCAAATCCACTGACAAGGCTTTGGTCGGCCCGAGGCTATAGTAGAAAACACTTGCCGAAGGTGCCATGCAGTGGGACTGAACCCGGAACCATGTGGTTGGTAAACAAGCTACTTACCACACAGCCACTCCTGCGCCTGACATTCATTTTGTTTGCTTACATTTAACTACATTTCAGTGTTATTGCTTTTGCAGGAAACCTATGGTGAAGACCCCTACTTGACCAGCAGTTATGCCACCAGCTACGTGCAAGGGCTTCAAGGCAATCATCCCCGTTACATCAGGGCCAGTTCAGGTTGCAAACATTTTGATGCTTATTCTGGACCAGAAAATATTCCTGTATCTCGACTTGGATTTAATGCTAAAGTAAATCATTTAAAGTCATTAATTTCTTCTACTAATTACTAATTAAAATTATTTGATTCTACCTAGGAAAATTCCCTTGGCCTTCTTCTTCTTATTGTTGACTACTGTATATTTTCTATTTTCAGAGGCAGTCGTATATTGTACCCTGATACATATATTGCTAAAATGACCACCACTTTTTCCTTTTTTACCCTTTAGTGTTTAAACCGGCCATACCAGGCCAAAATTGTCTTCCTGTTTTATGCTCAAACCAGCCAGCTCTGACCTCTCACACCTACCCTACAAAGTCATTCTAAGAATAAACAGGGACATCATCAATATCCCAGAGTTACAAGATGCTGTACAATTAATTTAAAACAATGTAATTAAACAGGTTTTACATTTGACAGATTAATCTGAATGCTAAAGGGTTAAACTTGTCTCTATTTTTTCTCATTTTTGCATGAATGAAGAGTTTATTTTTCTTTTTCCTTTTTTGTATATAACACTTTTTTTACAGCTGAGTGCTTTTCTTAATTCTAAACATTTATCAATGAAGTAAGACTGGAACTCGTTTCTTTACATTCAGTTATGGAAACTAGAATAAATACAATTAGGTACCTTATTAAGATACAACATAATGACCGTCGCAAGATCTGAACTTTTGCTTACATTGACTTGGAGCCGAGTACCTTAACTTTACAATCAGTATAATTTCTTTCCTAGTGTTTTTTTAGATCTTTATCAGAAAATCAGTTGTTAGTACAGAAGTTTACATACTGAACACTTAATAAATATTGGCTGACATTTTCCAAAGAGCACCATACGAGTGTGATCATTCACAGAGTGGCTACCGGCTTCCATGCCAGTGACACTTAAAAGACACCATTCGAGCATGATTGTTACCAGCGTTGCCTAACTGGCACTCGAACCCCATGCTAGTAGGGTATTAAGAGCACAATCCGAGCATGATCATTGCCAGAGCAGCTATCTGGCCTCCATGCCGGTAGCACATAAAAGGGCACCATTCGAGCATGATCGTTACCAACGTCGCCTTACTGGCACTTGTGCCGGTGGCATATATAAAAGATTTGAGCGAGGTCATTACCAGTACCGCCTGACTGGCCCCCATGCCAGTGGCACGTAAACGCACCCACTATACTCTTGGAGTGGTTGGCATTAGGAAGGGCATCCAACTGTAGAAACTGTGCCAGATCAAGATTGAAACCTGGTGCAACCCTGCTAGCATGGAAAGTGGACGTTAAATGATGATGATGATGATGATTTTCCCTATGATGCTTTTAGATATATTTTTCAGATGTTAGAACATCATTGTTTAATGTTAATTTTTTCATACTTGCATGGATCAGATGGAATTTGTTGTGGTAGGTTTTCCCCAGCTGAATGCCTTTCCAGCTGCCAACCCTCACCTGTTTCCAAGCAAGGCAACATTTCAACATGGCCGCACACATTTTTCATGGAAGGCTTTTAAATAACAATATCACTTGTATGATGGCAGTTAGCTATACTCATGAAGACCTGACCTCCACAGCAGAACTGTTAATGCTGTTTCCACTGAAGAAAAGGATTGATGTTCAAGACCCCTGTGTCAGTGCCACGTAAAAGGCACTCATGCCAGTGCCACGTTAAAAGCACCCAACACCCATTGTAAAGTGGTTGGCATCAGGAAGGGCATCCAGCTGTTGAAACCAAGCCAAATGAAACTTGGAACTTGGTGCAGCTTTCCTGCTGTTGTTGTTAAGCAACAAGACGGGTAAGGATGGTTAGGTGATGGTCAAGGGCTTAGGGCTTAGGGGCATGAGACCCCAGACCTTGGATAAAAAATCAAAACTTTGGTCGTCTTGTTGTAGTCGAGGGCTCTTCATTGACGCCTGACACCACTGGGAGGTGGCCCCTCGAAGTCGCTGGAAATGGAGATCTCCAGGTCCAAATTCTTGCCATCTTTGGCCAAACTGTCCAACCCATGCCAGCATGGAAAACGGACGTTAAAGGAAGATCATGATGGTGATGCTTATTTACACTTATTTTCAACATGTCAAAACAAAGATTGCATGCAAACACACACACACACACACACATATATATATAGACATTTGCGATTAACCTCTTTCAGTGTCTATCTACCAAATCCACTCATAAATCTGTAGTAGAAGGCCCTTGCTCAAGTACCAGTTACACACTGGGGTCAATGTAATCAACTTAACCACCTCTGCAAAGAAACTTCAGGCCTCGTGCCTATAGTAGAGAGGACTATTATTATGATCAAGCATATTATTATTATTATTATTAATAACAATAAAAAGGTGGTGAGCAGGTAGAATCATTAAGATACCACACAAAATACTTAGTAGCATTCTTCCAGTTTTATGTTCTAAGCACAAATTTTGCTGAGGTTAACTTTACCTTTGCTTGCTTGCTTGAGACAGCATTCACCCGGGGTGGGTTGAGCTGGCTTCATTTGTCCTCAATGCTGCATCTCTCCCAA
The DNA here is from genome assembly GCF_006345805.1 of Octopus sinensis. Classification (NCBI taxonomy): domain Eukaryota; kingdom Metazoa; phylum Mollusca; class Cephalopoda; order Octopoda; family Octopodidae; genus Octopus; species Octopus sinensis. The sequence continues at coordinate 198,626,638 of NC_042998.1, read as the reverse complement.
ACGCCGACCAGGCCTGACAATTTGAGGTTAACGACCGCGTGATCTCTAACCACTCCTTATTACAGCGGCAAACGCCGTAGATACGGGGGCCTAGGTTGGGTTCCAGATCAGCCTTGACTGTCATCAACCAGGTTTTTGTTGTCCACCACATCGCTTTTGCAAACCCTGAAGGGGAGCTGGGGCAATTGCTTCGTAGATGATGAATTCTCCTGGTTGACGACGGAGGACATGACCCAGCCAACGCAGGCGTCTCGTTAGGATGACTTGTCGGAGGGAGGTGATTTTGCATTGGTATGATTGATATGATTGGCGGCGAGCTGGCAGAATCGTTAGCACGCCGGGCAAAATGCTTTGCGGTATTTTGTCTGCCGTTACGTTCTGAGTTCAAATTCCGCCGAGGTCGACTTTACCTTTCATCCTTTCGGGGTCGATTAAAGAAGTACCAGTTACGCACTGGGATCGATGTAATCGACTTAATCCCTTTGTCTGTCCTTGTTTGTCTTCTCTGTGTTTAGCCCCTTGTGGGTAGTAAAGAAATAGGTATGATAGATATGATTGCTAACTTTATCTTTCACCCTTTTGAGGTTGATAAAATAAGTACCAGTTAATTACTGGGGGTTGATGTAATCGACTAGTTCCCTCACCACAAAAACTGCTGGTCCTGTACCAAAGCTTGAAACCCTTATTATTATTATTTTTATCATTAGGTTCCAGAGCGAGATCTTCGTCTTACTTACCTTCCTGCTTTCAAGAAGTGTGTTGAAGCTGGAACATATAACATAATGTGTAGCTACAACAGGTTAGTGTATTGGTTCTATAACATTGTGTTGTTGTTGTTGTTTTTTTTAGCCATAGGTCATTCTGATTGGGCAGACCTATGATCACAAATATCTCATCTATGACTATCCCATCTTCTTTAGACACAGTGTTCTTAGAACTGCATTATCTAATGTGTTCTCCTTTTCTTTTTAAAAATGAATGTGACAACTTGCTGGGGCTGCCTGCTGACAGGTGATGGTCATTTAGAAAAAGCTTGGGCTAAAACTATGTGCCTTCACTAGTCAGTTAAGGTGAGACAGTGTCACGTGACAACTTGCTGGGGCTGCCTGCTGGAGCCTTGTGGCAGGTATTTAAAGGGAAAAATTCGACAAGACAGTCAGTCACCGGCTGACACTTGCTAACGCTACTCCGAAGAGGCCAGGGAACAGAAGAAAGAAGACATGCACCCAACACCAGAGCTGAAGACACCTCCGAAAGGGGTGGGGGGCTCCACGTCAAAACGCTAGAGGAGTAGGGGCCGAAACTGGACATGGTTCCTCCTGATGATGTCTTGAGATAACTGGATCCTATAAAGGAGCTGTTGTGGTAGCAGACCACGAAACACAGTTGTAATTCCTGAGGGAGATTTGGCAGCTGTTTTAAGCAGATCAAGTTACCATATACTTGAGGGTAAAGGTGTGGCTATGTGGTTGCAAAGCTTGATTCCCAAGCATGTGGTCTTGGGTTCAGTTACGCTGTGTGGAAGTTATGGTAGGTGTTGTCTACTACTGTCCAGGGCTGACCAAAGCCTTGTGAACAGATTTGGTAGATGGTAACTGAAAGAAGCCTGTTATATGTAACTATGTGGTTGCAAGCAAGCATCACCATCATACAAGTGATGTTGTTTGTTTCCAGTCTCCCAAGGAAATCATATTTGGCTATTAGGAAATATGACCATTGCTTGGGAAAAAATAAAGGTTGGTGGTAGGAAGGGCATTTGGCAATAGAAAATCTGTCTCAGCCAATTGCATCTAACCCATGCAGTCATGAAAAAGTGAATGTTAAATAAATGCTGCAGATACTGGTGGCATGATAAAATGCACACAGTCCGTGCTGTGCAGTAGGTGGCAACTGGAAGTGCATCCATCTGTAAAAATCATGTGAACCAAAGGAGGAAGGAAATAACAAATGGAAATGATGTAGACTCTACAGGCCATACAAAAAGCTGCAAGGTGTTATATGACCCATCCAACCCATGGCCACCTGGAATTCCAGCTGATAAATGAGAGTGATGGTATTTACATCCAGTGAAGTTCTTGTCTTGATTCCTAAGCATGTGGTCTTGGGTTCAGTTTCACTGTGTGGAAGTTATGGCAGCTGTTGTCTACTACTGTCCAGACATGGGGGCCTAGGTTGGATTCCAGATCAGCCTTGACTGTCATCAGCCAGGTTTTTTTCGTTGTCCACCACATCGCTTTTGCCAACCCTGAAGGGGAGCTGGGGCAATTGCTTCGTAGATGAATTCTCCTGGTTGACGACGGAAGGCATGACCCAGCCAAAGCAGACGTCTCGTTTGGATGACTTGTCGGAGGGAGGAGATTTTGCTCTGGTATGATTTGTATGGTTGGTAACTTTATCTTTCACCCTTTTGTGTCTTCTAAACACATCAATAGTTGAACTTTGTATTGCAAGTTATCAGATCCTGAGTGGGCCCCTGAAGGATGTGGGCACTGCTGCTTCCTTCTCAGACTGAAATGTCCCTTAACCATTAACTGGTAAATTTATGGTTTTATCGTATACTTGTTTCAGTCACCAGTCATACTGGGATACTAAATTATGGGGATGTGAAGAAACCAACAGGTTTGTCAAGCTGTAGGGGTACAAATACAAAGATACACACATTCACTTTTTCATGACTGCATGGGTTAGATGAAATTGGTTGAGACAGATTTTCTATAGCCAAATACCCTTCCTATCACCAACCTTCACTTTTTGCCAAGCAATGGTCATATTTCCTAATAGCCAAATATGATGGTCTTCTTTCTGTTTCTGTGTGCCAAATCCTTTCACAAGGCTTTGATTGACTTGGGGCTATAGTAGAAGATACTTGCCCTAAGTGCCATTGCAGTGGGGCTAAACTTGAAACCATATGGTTGGGAAGGAAGCTTCATATCACACAGCGATGCCTGTGCGTTATAATTGAATATTTTGTATCATATTTAGAATATTTTATATATTGTCTAATATATATATACTATATATTTATAATATAATTATTTAATAATTAATAAGTCTATAGTTTCATATTATATTACATGCTATATTTATGATATATAATTTAGTTTAATAATTGAAACCATTATATAATTAGTATATTATAATTTCTAGATGTTTAACTTTATTTACATTAAAATTTGTAGATTTTAACATTATATATATATAATGTTAAAATGATGAAGGGGGTCTTGTTCTCTGTGTTTTCATTGTTAAAAAAAGTCCGTTTCCTTGCTTGCTTTTATGTTTTCGTTTCTCGTTGTGTTCGACGTTTATTTGTGGTGTCCTGTACTCATATATGCATGTATATATACATATAGATGTAGGTATGTACATATATGTGTGTATGCATATGTTTTATTTGTTAAATTGTTATTATATATATATATATATATATATATATATATATATATATGGGTTATGATTTCTAAATTTTGAACATTATGATATATCATCTAAATAAATCTCTCTTTGTATCTTCTTTTTCCTGTTGTAGTGTAAACGGTGTCCCTGCATGTGCCCACAAAAGATTGTTGACTGATATTTTGCGTAAAGAATGGGGTTTCAAGGGATATGTGATCAGTGATGAAGGTGCCATTGAATATATGTTGGTATGGCATATGTATAAAACGAGTCCTGTAGAGATTGCTGCTGCCAGTATTAATGCTGGTTGTAACCTCGAGTTATCACCAGCATTAAAACAACCATTCTATTATTACCTTGGTAAAGAATTTTCTATTATTGTTTCAATTTTTAAAATTCTTCCTCCCTTCTCTAGTTTTACTTTTCTTTCTTCCGTTTTTTATTTCATTCTTATTTACTTCATATCAAAAAGTGTTAGACATAAAATTATTAACCATCTTGCAAACAATAACTCTGAGCACCATTTCAAACTCCACCTGTCTAACAACACCCGTGGACATGTTTACAAAGTCAGAAAACAGCACAGCTCCCATGACTTTCGGAAACATTTTTTTCACGCTAAGAGTTGCTGACGCATGGAACAAACTGCCAGCATCAGTTGTTAGTTGTCGGAGCACTGCATCCTTCAAAACTTCCATGCTTCCTGAGATTCACCAACACTACACCTGATCTTTCTCCCCTCCATACACACGCAAGCATGTATCTGACTCATGCACTGTTCGCTTCCCAGACATTTATACATTACTGCATATGCTTCATAGGCACTTTTGACAAGTTGTGGTGCACCTGAACACTGTATACAATAATTTCATTATTATTATATTATTATTATTATTAATTATTATTATTATTATTATGATTAACAAAGTTGAAGTTATAACATATACAGAAAATATAAAAGTTATGCAGTCAAAGGATCATGGTTTCTACCTTATTGGGCCACATTAGCTTTGGTATTGATGGAACTATACATGTTCTCTCAGTAAAGTTGTTTAATGTGATTGAAAGAATGCCCTGAGTTAGTATCTACCGAAAATTATTTGTTGGTGCAGTTGTTGAGACCAATGTTCAAAGCTGGTGAAATTGAAGTCAAAATCACAATTCTATGATTAGGATAGTTTGATATGTAGAAAACCAATGTGTTACAGATGGTAACGGCAATGTAGATAGAACATCGAATGTCAGAGATAACAATAGCAAATACACTGATATTCATCATCATCATCATCGTTTAGCGTCCGTTTTCCATGCTAGCATGGCTTGGATGGTTCAACTGGGGTCTGGGAAGCCAGAAGGTTGCACCAGGCCCAGTCTGATCTGGCAATGTTTCTATGGCTGGATGCCCTTCCTAATGCCAACGACTCCATGAGTGTAGTGGGTGCTTTTTATGTGCCACCGGCACAGGTGCCAGACGAGGCTGGCAAACGGCCACGATCGGATGGTGCTTTTTATGTGCCACCGGCATGGGGGCCAGGCGAGGCTGGCAACGGCCACAAACGGATGGTGCTTTTTACGTGCCACTGGCATGAGGCCAGTCGGGGCGGCGCTGGCAACAGTCACGTTTGGATGGTTCTCTTACGTGCCACCGGCACTGGTATCACTGCTGCAATTTCCATTGATGTTGATTGATTTCGGTTCTCACTTGCCTCAACAGGTCTTTACAAGTATAGTTTTGTGTCCCAAGAAGGAAAGGTATACATAAGTGGGCTGGCTACATCCCAGGTAGAGGCCATGGGTTATGGTCTCACTTGTCCTGCCGGGTCTTCTCACATACAGCATACTTCCAAAGGTCTCGGTCTCTAGTCATTTCCTCAGTGAGACCTAAAGTTCAAGGTTGTGCTTCACCACCTTGTACCAGGTTTTCCTGGGTCTGCCTCTTCCACAGGTTCCCTCAACCGCTAAAATTTAAAGCCCTTTTGTTACTATTATCAATTTTTTAATTCACTGCTTTCATTTCTGTTTATAATTGAGTAAAATAACTTTGCCATTAGTAATATGATATTGGAACATAAATTAATATTAAATTTTAATAATGGATGGTTTTAATTGAGATTAGTTTAAAACAAAATGTTTGTATTATAAAACCCAGGGTAGTCTTGGATGTTTTTGTTTGTTCCTTCTCGAGCCATGCCTGGCTCCTAAGGGCCGGTTTTCCCGGTTTCTTGGTGTATAGGTTCCCCACCTGGACGGGACGTCGGTCCGTCACAGGTGAGCTGCAAGATGCAGGAGGAAAGAGTGAGAGAAATTGTGGCGAAAGAGTCAGCAGAAGTTCGCTATTACCTTCTGTGTGGAGCTTAGGTGTTTCGCTCATAAACACACACATCATCCGGTCTGAGATTCAAACCGGCGATCCCTCGATTGTGAGTCCGCTGCTCTAACCACTAGGCCATGTTTTGGATGGGTTGGTGTCAAAAGAATTAAAGATCTGGCATGTTTTCACTAGGAGGTATTTAGTTGCTTTCATTTTAAAATATCATTTTGGAAATTGCAGATGTGTTACCAGTGCCGGTGGCATGTAAGAGAACCATCTGTTCGTGACCGTTGCCAGCGCTGCCCCGACTGGCCTCGTGCCGCTGGCACGTAAAAATCACCATCCGTTCATGGCCGTTTGCCAGCTCTGTCTGGCACCTGTGCGGGTGGCACGCAAAAAGCACCCACTACACTCACGGAGTGGTTGGCGATAGGAAGGGCATCCAGCCGTAGAAACACTGCCAGATCTGACTAGGCCTGATGAAGCCTTCTGGCTTCACAGACCCCAGTTGAACCGTCCAACCCATGCTAGCATGGAAAATGGATCCTAAACGATGATGATGATGATGATGATTTAATAAAAGTTAAAAAGTTAAAATAATATATTTTACCATTGTTTTTATATTTTAGCTGATGCTCTCAAACAAGGATTGGTTACTAAGGAAACTTTAATTGAAAGTGTCAAACCTCTCTTTTACACCCGAATGAAGCTTGGAGAGTTTGACCCGCCATCAATGAATCCTTATTCCAGTTTAAATCTCTCCATCATTCAGAGCCCTGAACACCGTCGTCTGTCTTTGAAAACTGCCATGCAAACTTTTGTACTTTTAAAGAATCCACACAACATTTTACCTCTCAGAAGAAACTTCAAAAAAATTGCAGTTGAGTACAAAGTGCTTTATATTTTGCATTTTCTTTATTTTTTTTTAATTGAAAGCATTAAGAAAGAAGCTTAGTTTGCGATGGAGAAGCAGTATTCTTAGCTTTTGTGCATGTTTGTGTGTGCTTACATAGGTTTGTTGACAGCTTGTAAAAGAATAGAAAATACTAGGGAATGAATTTAGAGGAAGAATGTTTAGCCTGTAAAAAGCTGTCAACATAAGATTATTATATAACATCTTTTGCCTATTTTGTATTGTTTATTCAACACTCTATACTTTATATTCTGTGTAAGTATATGCATTAAGTCTCCTTGTATTTAGCTGCCTTTCTATGAGATACATATATGTGTATGTGTATCATCATCATCATTTAACGTCCGCTTTCCATGCTAGCATGGGTTGGACGATTTGACTGAGGGCTGGTGAACCAGATGGCTGCACCAGACTCCAATCTGATCTGGCATAGTTTCTACAGCTGGATGCCCTTCCTAACGCCAACCACTCCGAGAGTCTAGTGGGTGCTATTACGTGCCACCGGCACGAGGGCCAGTCTGGTGGTACTGGCAACGGCCACGCCCAAATGGTGCTTTTTATGTGCCACCTGTACAGGAGCCAGTCCAGTGGTACTGGCGATGACCTCACTTGAATGTTTCACGTGCCACCAGCACAAGTGCTTGTAAGGCGACACGGTATATATATATGTTTATTGCACGCCAGGCGAAATGCGTATCTGTATTTCGTCTGCCGCTACGTTCTGAGTTCAAATTCCGCCGAGGTCGACTTTGCCTTTCATCCTTTCGGGGTTGATAAATTAAGTACCAGTTATGCACTGGAGTCGACGTAATCGACTTAATCCGTTTGTCTCTCCTTGTTTGTCCTCTCTGTGTTTAGCCCCTTGTGGGCAGTAAAGAAATAGGTATATATATATGTTTATTTAAGTTTAGTTTCAATAAAGAAAATGCAAAATACAGTACCTTACAGACCCCCATCCATTTTATTGACATGATCCAGGGACATGCCAGAGTAGAGGATATTCTGCATCTGTATGGGCTTTAGAGGCTGAGGAATGTGATCTCAAGCACAAACCAAAGGTCTCCCAAACAGCTAATGCCATTCCCTGCATATCTGGTTTTATATCTGAGTGACCTTCTCCTAGAGATATGTTTTAGCAAAAGCTGAGAGATGCCTCACTCCCAGTGATCTTCCAGTATGCTGGGTACCAAACTAGAATTATTGAGGACTTGTGCTATTGACACATAGTCATGGACCTGTTCTATGTTCATCCATCCTTTATATAGATACATATATATATAAAGTTAATCCAAACAAGAAAACAAAAAGACAACAACGCAAGGATGTGGAACAAATAAAGTATTATTGGACGCTCAGGAAAGAAGGGAAGAAGGAGGGTTTAACGTTTCGAGCGGAGCTCTTCGTCGGAAACATAGGAGAAAGAAAGATCCCGAGGTGGGAGGACAGAGGGAAAAAAAATGCAAGTGGTCTTCACGAGGTCACATACTGAAAAGGCGGGATATTTGTACATATATATATATATATATATATATATATATATAGTGGTTGAGAAGTTTGTTTCCTAGCAATATGGTTTCAGATTTAATTTTCCTGTGTAGTGTTGCAGTTTGTACAAAAGCCTCAGATATTCTGCCTTTAACTCTCACAGAAAATATGTCATGAGCAGAATAACTCCCAGAACTTTCCCCAGCTTGGTCTTAATCTGGCTGCTATATTTCATAACTAGCAGTATCGCCCGGCGTTGCTCGGGTTTGTAAGGGAAATAACTATAAAGCATTTTTAGAGAGTTATAGCCAAAAAATAGCCAAAAAATGGAAAAAAATTATGGTAAATTTTTGTTTGAGAGTTAAAAAGGTGGAGTTGCGCCCCCTAGACAGTCTGTGGTTTGTGTTTCTGATTCTCGACCCCATATCGAATTTATCGATTTTTTCAGAACTGGGGGAACTTTTCAAAATTTTCGCTGCGTTAGTTTTGAATTATGACATTGGGCTATGTGTGTGTCAAGTTTCATCAGAATCTGTTGAAAGCCGTGGTCAGGGTGAGGGTACAACCTAACAGACACACAGAAACACACACAGACAAACTGCCGTTTATATATAGAGAGATATCCTCCATCCCCCCCCAGCTAAGTAAATCTCCCTAGGTAACCGGGAAAGTGTGATCGATTGTAAAAAATCTGCCTCAAATAAATTTTGTCCTACCCATGCAAGTATTGAAAAGTGGATGTTAAATGATGATGATAATGATTGTATATGTATATGCATATGTAAATATACTATCATTATCAAAGGCGGAGAGCTGGCAGAAGCATTAGCACACCGAGCGTAATGCTTAGCGGTATTTCGTCTGCCGCTACGTTCTGAGTTCAAATTCCGCCGAGGTCGATTTTGCCTTTCATCCTTTCGGGGTTGATTAAATAAGTACCAGTTGCGCACTGGGGTCGATGTAATCGACGTAATCCGTTTGTCTGTCCATGTTTGTCCTCTCTGTGTTTAGCCCCATGTGGGTAGTAAAAGAAGTAGGTATTTCGTCTGCCGTTACGTTCTGAGTTCAAATTCCGCCGAGGTTGATTTTGCCTTTCATCCTTTCGGGGTCGATTAAATAAGTACCAGTTATGCATTGGGGTCGATGTAATCGACTTAATATCTACGTCTGTCCTTGTTTGTTCTCTCTGTGTTTAGCCCCTTGTGGGTAGTAAAAGAAGTAGGTATTTCGTCTGCCGTTACGTTCTGAGTTCAAATTCCGCCAAGGTCGATTTTGCCTTTCATCCTTTCGGGGTTGATTAAATAAGTACCAGTTGTGCACTGGGGTCGATGTAATCGACGTAATCCGTTTGTCTGTCCATGTTTGTCCTCTCTGTGTTTAGCCCCTTGTGGGTAGTAAAAGAAGTAGGTATTTCGTCTGCCGTTACGTTCTGAGTTCAAATTCCGCCGAGGTCGACTTTGCCTTTCATCCTTTCGGGGTCGATTAAATAAGTACCAGTTATGCATTGGGGTCGATGTAATCGACTTAATATCTACGTCTGTCCTTGTTTGTTCTCTCTGTGTTTAGCCCCTTGTGGGTAGTAAAAGAAATAGGTATTTCGTCTGCCGTTACGTTCTGAGTTCAAATTCTGCCGAGGTTGATTTTGCCTTTCATCCTTTCAGGGTTGATTAAATAAGTACCAGTTGCGCACTGGGGTCGATGTAATCGACTTAATCCGTTTGTCTGTCCTTGTTTGTCCCCTCTGTGTTTAGCCCCATGTGGGTAGTAAAGAAATATATATATGCATAAGTGTGTGTGTGTGTCTTTTACCTTTGTATATAAGTAAAAACCAGTCCACTTTGATGAAATCCCCTGTTGATATTTGTTCAACATTGAGTTACACAGACACTGCTACTGTCTCTGGTACCCGAACTACAATGAACCAGTGATTGTCCCATTTAATAATCTGCAACCAATGACATTATTCACAAGTGGTAATGTAAAAGAAGTGCTTTTCTCTTTGATAAATATTACATTCTTACATGTCTGTAACAGTCCTCTAAATTTGTGCTATGTCTATTATGTATTATGCTTCCAGGTTGTTGGTCCAATGGCTAACAATACAAATCAGCTGTTTGGTGATTATAGTGCAACAATTGATCCAAAATATACAACTACTCCCCTTCAAGGTTTACAGGCTTTAGCTGAGTCTGTTAACTATGCAGCTGGTTGTAAAGAAAATAAATGCACTTCCTACAATGCTTCTGAAATTGAACATGCAGTCTCATCTTCAGAACTGGTTATTGTTTGTCTTGGCACTGGTAAGTTTTATTTCAGTTTTTTGGCCTTGTTTTCCTTAAAAATAAGTTTTTCACATAATTTATTTATATAGGCGCAGGAGTGGCTGTGTGGTAAGTAGCTTGCTAACCAACCACATGGTTCCGGGTTCAGTCCCACTGTGTGGCATCTTGGGCAAGTGTCTTCTGCTATAGCCTCGGGCCGACCAAAGCCTTGTGAGTGGATTTGGTAGACGGAAACTGAAAGAAGCCTGTCATATATATTTATATATATATATGTATGTGTGTGTTTATATGTTTATGTGTCTGTGTTTGTCCCCGCTAACATTGCTTGACAACCGATGCTGGTGTGTTTACGTTCCCGTCACTTAGCGGTTCGGCAAAAGAGACCGATAGAATAAGTACTGGGCTTACGAAGAATAAGTCCCGGGGTCGATTTGCTCGACTAAAGGCGGTGCTCCAGCATGGCCACAGTCAAATGACTGAAACAAGTAAAAGAGAGTAAAAAAGAGATATATTTTTTTGCTTGTTGAGTCTGAAAGAAAAGATAGTGCTCATGACCCTAGTAAGCTTTGAGGTTGGTGAGACAGATCAGTTATCAGTTATCAGCTGCCAGCATCAGTTGTTAGTTGTCGGAGCACTGCATCCTTCAAAGCTTCCATGCTTCCTGAGATTTGCCAACACTACACCTGATTTTCTCCCCTCCATACACACGCAAGCATGTATCTGATTCATACACTGTTTACTTCCCAGACATTTGTACATTACTGCATATACTTTATACGCACTTTTGACAAGTTGTGGTGCACCTGAGCACTGTATACAATAATTTCATTATTATTATACTGTTAATGTTCTGGTTAAAATGTGGCATGCTGTTACCTGCAAAAAGGATATGGGCAGGGAGGTGTTCAAGAATGATGACATTTTGAGAAGGAAGGACTAGAAGGTTCTGTTTAGTTCAGGGGTTCTCTTTCTCTTTTCTCTTTTACTTGTTTCAGTCATTTGACTGCAGCCATGCTGGAGCACCGCCTTTAGTCGAGCAAATCAACCCTGGGACTTATTCATTGTAAGCCCAGTACTTATTCTATTGGTCTCTTTTGCCGAACCGCTAAGTGACGGGGATGTAAACACACCAGCATCGGTTGTCAAGCAATGCTAGGGGGACAAACACAGACTCACAAACACACACACACACACACACATATACATATATATATATACATATATACGACAGGCTTCTTTCAGTTTCCATCTACCAAATCCACTCACAAGGCATTGGTCGGCCCGGGGCTATAGCAGAAGACACTTGCCCAAGATGCCACGCAGTGGTTCTGAACCCGGAACCATGTGGCTGGTTAGCAAGCTACTTACCACACAGCCGAATGTTTGGATACAACATGGGAGTGAAGAGAGGCAGAGGGACAAGTGAGCTGAAAGTTCTTAAGTCAGGGTGGTATGAGGTCAGAAGGCTCCGAGGAGTAGAAGCCAGTATGGTAGCACTAGAAGAAAAAATATATATATATATGTATATATATATATGTATATATATATATATATAATATATATATATATATATATATATATATATATATGTATATAAAAAGTGGTTTGTATGATTGTGTATAGAGGGATATATGTTATTCAAAGAAATTCCAACTCTGTCTGCTTTTTATGTTTTTTTTTATATTCTTTATAATATTAATATAGAATATAGAATATATAGTATAAATAATATATATAGTAAAATGAAATGAAGTATTGATTGTCTTATTGAATAGATGAAATGTTGAATATAAAATGTTATGGGACTATTATAATTTCTTGCATTAAAGCAGTCTTCAAGGTCCCAAGTTGTGACAGGAGTGTTTATATTCAACATTTCTTCTATTCAATAAGACAATTAATACTTCATTTCATTTTACTGTATATATATTATTTATACTATATATTCTATATTCTACATTAATATTATAAAGAATATAAATAAAACATGAAAAACAGACAGAGTTGGAATTTCTTTGAATGATATATATATATATAATATATATATATATATATATGAGGAGAAAGAGAGAGAGAGAGAAGAGGAAGAATAAGATAGTATACCACTGGATTTGAGGCTGGAACATATCTGAGTTATTTTATTTCTTCCAAACTGATATTGCTTAAATCCTGGTTTTGCATTTGTTTTCTCTTTTTATTTCTGCTTTGTGATTATCATTCCGTGATAACCTCGATGAGATTGATTTTTACTAATTTAGACTTTCAGATATTGTTGGAGACGAAAGTCTTATAACTGTTAACCACTCAGCAACAAACTGCAGGTGACTCTTATTTTTCAGCTTGGCAGACTGGAACCTTGCACCATGGTTGGTTACAACTGTTATGAAGGCGGCGAGCTAGCAGAAACATTAGCATGCCGGGTGAAATGCTTAGCAGTATTTCGTCTGTCGCTACGTTCTGAGTTCAAATTCCGCCAAGGTCAACTTTGCCTTTCGTCCTTTAGGGGTCGATTAAATAAGTACCATTATGCACTGGGGTCCATTTGTCTGCCCTTATTTGTCCCTTCTGTGTTTAGCCCCTTGTGGGTTGTAAAGAAATAGGTTACAACTGTTACAGCAGCTTCCACTCAACAAATGGTTTTATTGTCAGTAGTACAACACCTGATCCTAATTGTTAATATTTAGTCTCAGAGAATTGGATTTCTGTTTTAGGTAAACAAATGGAGCGAGAAGGATGTGATAGGAAAAACCTTGATCTACCTGGAAAACAGTTGCAGTTGCTTCAAGATGCTGTAAAATTTGGTAAGTCTCTACAAGGACCATTTTCTTTCCAGTTAATATTTTCATCATCATCATCATCGTTTAGCATCCGCTTTCCATGCTAGCATGGGTTGGACGGTTCAACTGGGGTCTGGGAAGCCAGAAGGCTGCACCAGGCCCAGTCAGATCTGGCAGTGTTTCTACAGCCCGATGCCCTTCCTAACGCCAACCACTCCATGAGTGTAGTGGGTGCTTTTTACGTGCCACTGGCACAGGTGCCAGAGGAGGCTGGCAAACGGCCACGATCGGTTGGTGCTTTTTATGTGCCACCGGCACGGGGACCAGATGAAGCTGGCAAACGGCCACAATCGGATGGTGCTTTTTATGTGCCACCGGCACGGGGACCAGACGAAGCTGGCAAACGGCCACGGTCGGATGGTTCTTCTTATGTGCCACCGGCACGGAGGCCAGGCGAGGCTGGCAAACGGCCACAATCGGATGGTGCTTTTTATGTGCCACCGGCACGGGGACCAGATGAAGCTGGAAACGGTCACGGTTGGATGGTTCTTTTTACGTGCCACCGGCACAGAGGCCAGGCTAGGCTGGCAAACGGCCACAATCGGATGGTGCTTTTTATGTGCCACTGGCATGGATGCCAGTCGATTTCTAAATTATATTTTGCCAAGCTTTCATTTGAATGTTTTCATATCTATCTGCACCACATTACTACATCTTTGTCTGACGGCTGTACTTTGTGGCTCCTGATGTGTTCAAACATTTGTAGTAACTTTATTCAGTTATATACAACTGAGGTACCTTTGGAAAATGATGTTGCCAACATTGTATTAAATGTTTTATAAAGTGAGGGATTAGACAAGTTAGATCAGACAGGAGCCTAGCGCAGCCTCCTGGCTTCCCAGACCCCTGTCGAACCGTCCAACCCATGCTAGCATGGAAAACGGACGTTAAACAATGATGAAGATGACTTGTGTTACATATCACTTTTGTTACATTTGTATTGATAATGACTGTTAATATCTACCCTTCTCCTCTAGACTATCCTTCAACAACAGTAAGACCTCACAGAACTTTTGAAACACCTGATTTTAAGGAAACTAGTGGTGGTCTGTGTTGGCAAAGATATTTAGTGAAGTTAGCAAATTTGGACAGGTTTGTAATCTATAGGCAGATGAGAGTACTTGTATTTTAAATTAATTTCTTCTCTCTCTAAGAACAGCGGTAGACACATCTTCCCAGAGTATATTAATTTATCCAAATTTGCTTACAGGATAAAGTTAGGCATCTTTTGTACTGGAATTTGAAGACATTGTGAGTGATAAATAACAAGAATATAGAATATATTGTAAAATGTATACTTTGGTACCAACTCAATTTTTCTATAGACATTAAAATTTGTAAACAATTCATAAATAAGGGCAAACGAAAAAATTTCTTATGCCAAATATGCCGAAAAATTGGACATATTGTCCATTAACCATATAATTTTTTTCACAACACGCACGCTACTCGAAAAAAGGTGGACAGAAATTTCTAAAAATTTCCATTATTACCATATCGGACCGATTTCAGGGTTAGCTTATAACAGCCCTCCTTTCATCAGTGATACATGTGGCAAAAGAAATAAATGAGATACTCACTCATACCCATGGAAGAAGCAAACACTAAGTCATGAGCACAATTAAGTACTCCAAATACATCCAAAATAGAAATACTCTAGCCCATTCGAGACACGTGCGATTTGAACTGATGCTCTCACAGAGTGAAAGAGTCCGGAAGTGAACGCTTAAATTTATATCTAATGTAGGATAAAATTTTTTCGAAAGAAATTCTTTTCCAAAAAAATTTTATCAATGGCCAGCATATTAAAAAATACATTAGAATTTGTATAAATTCTTCATAAAGTAATAGAAAAATTTTTTTTTCTTTTCTGTTTTGCAAAAGCCAAATACTCTCAAATTGTGGTGCTGTTATTTAGTGCTGGACCCTTAGATGTTTCTTGGGCTGATAAAAGTCCCTTTGTATCAGCCATGATTCAATGTTTTTTTCCTGCACAAACCAGTGGACAAGCCATTTACAACATACTCACTCATAATGGAACAGATTCTAATCCAGCAGGACGCCTGTCAATCACTTGGCCTGCGTCCATGAATCAAGTAAGTCTATTTTTTTTATCATATCCTCAGTATGACTACAAGCAACAACTGAGTTTCTGGTTCAAGTTCTATTACTCCTGTTTTCTTCCGTTGTTCCTTTACCATTTTATATCTATTTTATTTGCTTATATGGTTTGACTGGCTTCCGTGTCACCAACCGATTGTGGCCATTGCCAGCGTCCCTTGGCACATTAAAAGCACCATCCGTATGTGGTCGATGCCAGCGCCGCCTTGACTGGCTTTTGTGCCGGTGGCATGTAAAAAGTACCAACCGATCGTGGCTGCTGCCAGCCTCCCCTGGCACCTGTGCCGGTGGCACGTAAAAAGCACCCACTACACTCACGGAGTGGTTGGCGTTAGGAAGGGCATCCAGCTGTAGAAACACTGCCAGATCAGACTGGAGCCTGGTGCAGCCTCCTGGCTTCCCAGATCCCGGTCGAACCGTCCAACCCATGCTAGCATGGAAAACGGACGTTAAACGATGATGATGATGATGGTTTAGATGTGTTATCATGAACTCTGTTAGTCCTTACCAAGACTTACTGTCCTCCTAGTCAGTTTCTACAGTTGAATACCCTTCCTTACTCCAACCAATTTACAGAATATACTGGTTGAGAGGTTGTCATGTCCTTGATAAGACTAAAGTATCACGTCTTTAACGAGACTACTGTGTTAAGGAAATCAGGTGGTTTGCTGTGCTTGAGAAGACACATCATCATCATCATCATCGTCTGTTCTCCGTGCTAGCACGGGTTGGACGGTTTGACCAGGGTCTGGGAAGCCAGGAGGCTGCACCAGGCTCCAGTCTGGTCTGGCAGTGTTTCTACAGCTGGATGCCGTTCCTAATGCCAACCACTCCGTGAGTGTAGTGGGTGCTTTTTACATGCCACCGGCACAGGGGCCAGATGATGTTTTTACTTCACAACATTTGTCATTTACATTCTTCTAGAAGCAGGGCTTCCACATTGAGGAATATGCTACTTCCCATGCTTGCATTCTATTATGCTTTTTTTTCAATTATTTAATTTGAGTATTTGCTAATTAGAAATTTTAACTTTTTAAAATTAAATGTTATTGAGATTAACTTTTGATTTTCAACCCTCCTGAGTTAATAAAGAAAAAATACCTGTAATACACTATAGGTTAATTATTGCAATTAACTACATCTGTGTCTTTTCTGTTTCAGGTTCCTCCAATGATTAATTATTCCATGGATGGTAGAACTTACCGTTATTTTAATGGAGAACCATTATATCCTTTCGGATATGGTCTTTCTTATTCCGAGTTTTCTTACTCCCAGCTAAATGTACCAGGAAAAGTTTCTGTTGGTAATCCTATCCATTTATCTGTCACCGTGGGCAACAAAGGACCATTTGATGGGGATGAGGTGAGTAAATTGTTATTCTGCAATATTTCATGTGCAACATTAACTTGTATGTAAGATTCTCAGTGCAAGGGAGTTGAAGAATAAGATGATCTTTCGAACTTTAGGCCTCACCGAGACAATGACTAGTGACCGAGACCTTTGGAAATATGCTGTGCGTGAAAAGACCCGGCAGGACAAGTGAGTCCATCCCGTGTCCCTTGCCAGGGATGTAGCCAGCCCACTTATGCATGCCTTTCCTTCCTTGGACACACGAAGACCTGTTGAGGCAAGCGAATTCGAAATTGAACCAATCCTATGACTGGCACCCGGCAGTTGCCAGGACCGCTGGACTGACTCCTGTGCAGGTGGCAAGTGAAGAAACACCATTTCGACCCTCTGCTTGAGGAGATCCATTGAGTCAAGTACATCAACATCAAAATCAATGGAAACTGCAGTTGTGATCCCTGAGCCCGTGGCACGTAAAAAGCACCATCCGAACGTGGCCGATGCCAGCGTCGCCTTGACTGGCTTCCATGCTGGTGGCACATAAAAAGCACCAATCCGATCGTGGCCGTTGCCAGCCTCGCCTGGCACCTGTGCCGGTGGCACGTAAAAAGCACCCACTACACTCTCGGAGTGGTTGGCGTTAGGAAGGGCATCCAGCTGTAGAAACACTGCCAGATCAGACTGGAGCCTGGTGCAGCCTCCTGGCTTCCAAGATTCCGGTCGAACAGTCCAACCCGTGCTAGCATGGAAAACGGACGTTAAACGATGATGATGATGATGATGATGTAGAGGAAAGAGCTGTATTCTTGACGACCGCTGTAGGTCTCTGAAGACCAGTGAGATTGATGAGACTGATGCCCTTTCTAAATAATTGTATAGTGACAACTGCAGAAAGAATAAAGGCAGAGGGAGAAAAAGAGTTAATACATCAAATACATTATGAAAAAAGGAAGGCAAGTTGAGGTGATGGTATATTTTATGTCATAGGAATTTGAGAGTATACTGTTCAAAAGTACATAAGCTCTCAAGTGATAATAATAATAATAATAATGAAATGATTGTATACAGTGCTCAGGTGCACCACAACTTGTCAAAAGTGCATATAAAGTATATGCAGTAATGTACAAATGTCTGGGAAGTGAACAGTGTATGAGTCAGATACATGCTTGCTTGTGTATGGAGGGGAGAGAATCAGGTGTAGTGTTGGCGAATCTCAGGAAGCATGGAAGTTTTAATAATAATAATAATAATAATAATAATAATAATAATGATATTATTGTATACAGTGCTCAGGTGCACCACAACTTGTCAAAAGTGCATATAAATCATATGCAGTAATGTACAAATGTCTGGGAAGTGAACAGTGTATGAGTCAGATACATGCCTGTGTGTGTATGGAGGGGGAAAAATCAGGTGTAGTGTTGGCGAATCTCAGGAAGCATGGAAGTTTTGAAGGATGCAGTGCTCCGACAACTAACAACTGATGCCGGCAGTTTGTTCCATGCTTCAGCAACTCTTAGTGTGAAAAAATGTTTCTGAAAGTCATGGGAGCTGTGCTGTTTCCTGACTTTGTAAATATGTCCACGGGTGTTAGACAGGTGGAGTTTGAAAAGGTGTTCAGAGTTATTGTTTGTAAGATGGTTAATAATTTTATGGGTTTCTGCCAAGTCAGCTGCCAGATGTCGGAGTTTCAATGTAACCATGCCCAGGGAAGTAAGGTGTTCAGAATATGGCAAATGCCTGATGGAGGGTATTCTCTTGGTTGCACATCGCTGAACGGCTTCCAGACGACAGTGCATTGAACAGAAGTAAGATAAACCTTCTAACAGTCTACTAGTTTATTTCATATAACATTTTCAGAAGAGCTAGCGATCTGGTAGTTATTTCTGTCATGTAGGGTCACTCAAGGGAGTTGAACATTTCTGAGGTACAGTGAAGATTATAATTGTTATAACAATAACTCTGTAGATAATTTCAGACATTTCATCAATATTTCTTACAGGTTACCCAAATTTATATTTGCTGGCTCAATTCATCTGTACCGATGCCAAAGCTACAATTAGCTGGATTCAGTCGCAATTTCATCCCAGTTAAGAAACAAATTGAAATTAATTTCATTATCGAACCAGATCAAATGGCAGTTTGGGACAGCAAAAGAGGATTTGTCGTTGAAGAAGGTAAGCAAATTCTAATTCTTAATACATCACTAATACATCACTTAATACATCACTAATAATAATCATCATCATGTAACGTCCGTTTTCCATGCTAGCATGGGTTGGACGGTTTGACCGAGGTCTGAGAAGCCAGGAGGCTACACCAGACTCTAGTCTGATCTGGCAGTGTTTCTACAGCTGGATGCCCTTCCTAACACCAACCATTCCGTGAGTGTAGTGGGTGCTTTTTACATGCCACCAGCACAGAAGCCAGTCAAGGCGGCGCTGGCATCGGCCACGTTCAGATGGTGCTTTTTACGTGTCACTGGCACATGTATCACAACTACAATTTCCATTAGATATTTCTTTTGATGTTGATGTACTTGACTCAATAGGTTTCCTCAAGCACAGCAGGTCACGTGCCACCAGCACAGTAGCCAGTCAAGGCGGCACTGGCATCGTCCACGTTCGGCTGGTGCTTTTTACGTGCCACCGGCACAAGTATCACAACTACAATTTCCATATATATTAATTTTTACATCTACTTTTCTTTCTTTCAAGAAAAGAGTTAATTTGGTCAGCTGATTTAACAAAAGATGGAGATGTTGTTGCTCTTTAACCCCAATCAAGTAATTGTATGACCAAAGATATTCCAGCTGTGACCATCCAATTATTTTTTTCAGCCATCTAATATCTAGGGTTACATTAAAGAGACTATATTTCAAGATGGTAGGATGTGATTTGAGGAATAATAGGCTGCTATTTCCAGCAGGCCTTGTGATAAAGTAGAAACTCCTATGTTGGGTATATCAATGTGCTGTTTGAAGGGAAGACTAAATATTTGGACAAGACCCTTAAATGCTTTAAACAAGGAATTTGTGCTGAATATTTCAGTTTACTTCTCATGACAGTTCTGAATCTTCCTCTTATAATATCTGACTGTTTTCTTCCATTACTAAAAAGTCCCAGGCTCATTGACTTCCTTGAATGTCTTTGTTTTTACTATGGGTCTTTTGCAATTGTATATTCATTGTTGTTGCTATAGTGGTATAAACGGTGAGCTGGCAGAAACGTTAGGACGTCGGGTGAAATGCTTAGCAGTATTTCGTCTGCCGTTATGTTCTGAGTTCAAATTCCGCCGAGGTCGACTTTGCCTTTCATCCTTTCGGGGTTGATAAATACCTATTACACACTGGGGTCGATGTAATTGACTTAATCCGTTTGTCTGTCCCTGTTTGTCTCCTCTGTGTTTAGCCCCTTGTGGGTAGTAAAGAAATAGGTATTTCGTCTGCCGCTTCGTTCTTAGTTCAAATTCCGCCGAGGTCGACTTTACCTTTCATCCTTTCGGGGTCGATAAATTAAGTACCAGTTACACACTGGGGTTGATGTAATCGACTTAATATCTATGTCTGTCCTATCTGTGTTTAGCCCCTTGTGGGTAGTAAAGAAATAAGTATTTCGTCTGCCGTTAGGTTCTGAGTTCAAATTCCACCGAGGTCGACTTTGCCTTTCATCCTTTCGGGGGTCGATAAATTAAGTACCAGTTACGCACTGGGGTTGATGTAATCAGCTTAATACCTATGTCTGTCCTTGTTTGTCCCCTCTATGTTTAGCCCCTTGTGGGTAGTAAAGAAATAGGTATAACTTGTGTAAATATCTTTGCTATACAATAATTGTTGTTATGTAACCTGTTTGTAGCTGCTATTTCTATACGACTTGCTTTTAATGGCTTCAGACATAAGAGAGCATGTGCAGACAGGATGGCGAATGCACTTTTGTCAAAAGACAAGAAGCCAAATGGACACAATGATATTTAAAAAAAAAAAAAAAAAAAAAAAAAAAAAAAACATTCCTACCTACATAGTTTAATGACCAATTCACCAATTTGACAATTTTATCATATATTTTAATTTCCGTATATCTTTTTGGCTTTATGTCCATTTCAGCATTGTGTCCATTCAGCTTCTTGTCTTTTGGCAAAATGTACATTCAGCATTCTGTCTATGTATCTAGGAGAGAGGGTATCATCTATGAGCTCATTCAGGGCTTCTAGGAAGCTTGATTGCTTGCAAAGTGTGGACTCTGATAAATACAGCCAAGGGCCAGTCTGTGGTGTAAAACTGGGTGACATATTATATCTACCATGGGGAAATGAAACAGTCCCTTTAATACATTTACACAGTTTCTTATTTCTTTATTGCCCACAAGGGGATACACACAGAGGGGACAAACAAGGACAGACAAATGGATTAAATCGATTATATTGACACCAGTGCATAACTGGCACTTAATTTATTGACCCTGAAAGGATGGAAGGCAAAGTCGACCTTGGCAGAATTTGAACTTAGAACGTAGCGGCAGACAAATTACTACTAAATATTTCGCCCGGCGTGCTAATGTTTCTACCAGCTCGCCACCTTTACACAGTTTCTGTCTGTCAAATTTCACTAAGAAAGCTTTGGTCAATCTAAGGCTGTGATAGAAGACCTTTGTCCGAAGTGCTGCTTGTCAGGAACATGGACAAACTTAAAATGCCTGCATATATTCAGAAGGTCAAGAGAAGATGATTATTCTACTGATTTGGTGAGGACACTTGAAGGCTAAAGATTGGTAGAAATTTGTTGTAAACTCACCAGCTAGTGTATTGTCATAATAAAGGGGAATACCATAACATGGATGTGACATAATCTGGTCAAGGTGAGATGCTGTGCAATATGTTGCTATGTTGTTGTGATGTAACCATTTTTGTGACTTCAGTAAAATAAGATTAATTTCTCATTTTCTAGGTGAACTAATTATATATGCTGGAGGTCAACAACCAAATACTGCCCGGAAAATTAGTTCAAATATCCTCCAGAAATCTGTACAGATTGTTGCTTAGGGCTAAACTTCAGTTTTTATCATATTTCAAGCAAAATGTCAAAAGATGGGCAAAAGAAGTATTGCCGAAGAAATCATATTTGCACAATGTTCGAGTTTCTTTTCATTATATTTGTTTACTTATAAAAAAAAAATATGTAACAATATATATTTTTATCATTAAATGCCTTATATTTTCTGTTATTTCATGCTGTTATTTTTGCATTTGGGCTCAGAATACCAATTGACAAAGACAAGTGTCATCTTATCTAAATTCACAAATATGATGTTCAGACTTTCTTTATGATACCCTAATTGCTGCGAAATGTTTTAACAGATACTCCTCTTAAGAAAATCTGAGGCTCTCTCTTTTACTCTTCTACTCTTTTACTTGTTTCAGTCATTTGACTGTGGCCATGCTGGAGCACCGCCTTTAATCGAGCAACTCGACCCCGGGACTTATTCTTTTGTAAGCCAAGTACTTATTCTATCGGTCTCTTTTGCCGAACCGCTAAGTAACAGGGACATAAACACACCAGCATCGGTTGTCAAGCAATGCTAGGGGGACAAACACACACATGTATATATATATATATACATATATATGATGGGCTTCTTTCAGTTTCCGTCTACCAAATCCACTCACAAGGCTTTGGTCGGCCCGAGGCTATAGTAGAAGATACTGGCCTAAGGTGCCACGCAGTGGGACTGAACCTGGAACCATGTGGTTGGTAAACAAGCTACTTACCACACAGCCACTCCTGCGCCTATTTTGCTATAAAAACAAGAAACCCACACAGTTGTATAATGTAGGTATTAATAAATTTTATGGCCAAATGATAGGAATGAGCAAAACATAGTAAAAAATTGCTTTAGGCAGTTAACAAAGACACAAAGAAAGTATTTAGACACTGATGATGATTATAATGATGGTGGCGGTGGTGGTGGGGAAATAGGGTACTAAATGTATTTGCCATATTCTGAACGCCTTACTTCCCTGGGCATGGATACATTGAAACTCCAATGTCTGGCAGCTGACTTGGCAGACACTCAAAATTATTAACCATCTTACAAACAATAACTCTGAGCACCTTTTCAAACTCCACCTGTCTAACACCCGTGAACATGTTTACAAAGTCAGAAAACAGCACAGCTCCCATGACTTTCGGAAACATTTTTTTCACGCTAAGAGTTGCTGACGCATGGAACAAACTGCCAGCATCAGTTGTTAGTTGTCGGAGCACTGCATCCTTCAAAACTTCCATGCTTCCTTAGATTCGCCAACACTACACCTGATCTTTCTCCCCTCCATACACACACAAGCGTGTATCTGACTCATACACTGTTCGCTTCCCAGACATTTGTACATTACTGCATATGCTTTATACGCACTTTCTGACAAGTTGTGGTGCACCTGAGCACTGTATACAATAATTTCATTATTATTGTTATTATAACACCCGTGAACATGTTTACAAAGTTAGAAAACAGCACAGCTCCCATGACTTTCGGAAACATTTTTTTCACGCTAAGAGTTGCTGACGCATGGAACAAACTGCCAGCATCAGTTGTTAGTTGTCGGAGCACTGCATCCTTCAAAACTTCCATGCTTCCTTAGATTCGCCAACACTACACCTGATCTTTCTCCCCTCCATACACACGCAAGCGTGTATCTGACTCATACACTGTTCGCTTCCCAGACATTTGTACATTACTGCATATGCTTTATACGCACTTTCTGACAA
>NC_042998.1:198588186-198598186 GCF_006345805.1 Octopus sinensis | reverse complement strand
GGAGTGGTTGGCGTTAGGAAGGGCATCCA
Organism: Octopus sinensis; assembly: GCF_006345805.1. Classification (NCBI taxonomy): domain Eukaryota; kingdom Metazoa; phylum Mollusca; class Cephalopoda; order Octopoda; family Octopodidae; genus Octopus; species Octopus sinensis. Next base: position 198,598,157 of record NC_042998.1, on the reverse strand, counting down.
GCTGTAGAAACTCTGCCAGGTCAAGATTGAAGCCTGGTGCAGCCATCTGGTTTGCCAGTCCCCAGTCAAATCGTCCAACCCATGCTAGCATGGAAAGCGGACGTTAAACAATGATGATGATGATATATATATATATATATATGTGTGTGTGTGTGTGTATGTATAAAGTCAAGCATGGGAGATAACTCCAGAAGCAGCAAATTCAGAATTTTGGAAAAATAGAGACAATGCAATTAGAAGTGGAAATTGTCTTTGAAACAAAGTGGTAAAAGCAACGAACATGTTTCGATGCTATTAAATCTCTTCAGCAAAGTATATTCAATTCAGAGACTTCAGAATGATCAGGAAAACATAAAAAGCAAGGAATGTAGTCATTATGATAATGAATGGGGCTCTAACATATTTAGCATGTAGAATGAAGTAAATTGTTTTTAACGTGGAACTCATAACTAATAGCATGTAAGTATTGGATTAAAAAAATCCCTTGGATGGGAAAAGTCGAAGGTTGCCCATGAGACGAAACCACAGCTGTAAACACAGCAGACTTCTCACCACTGTACCACAGCAAACCTTCAAACTTTTTCCAGCCATTTTTGGAATATCTGTTTGTACTAGTGAAAATGCTTGACTAATAGCCCACCTTAATTGATGCAAGCATGGATAAATGGATGTTAAACCTCATAATGTAATGTAAACAAACCAACCTTGCCCTGGATTTGATGTTCTTCAAACTGTTTAATGAGCTCTCTAGCCCATGCTACTTTCTCCGGTGAGGGACTAAAAGCTGCTTGGACTATTGGTATCTGTGACGGATGAATGACTTGCTTCCCAGTGAATCCCATCCTGGCACCTTCCTCACAGAGTATCTTCAGGGAATCTAAGTCTGGAAAGATGAAGATGAGAAGCTGAGGGAAAGAAATCCGAGAGAAATTTGCAACAAATAGAGAACTTATCAGTTTTTAATCACTTATTTGGTAAGTTGTTATTGAACTGTAGTTTTAGCTGAAATAAGTAGGCACGGCTGTGTGGTTAAGAAGTTTGCTTTGCAACTATGTGGTTTTGGGTTCGATTCCTGTGTGCTGAAGCTTGGGCATGTACCCCGTTATTTTGTATCTTTCTCTCAATATATATGAATCCCTTGTAAAACAGGTAAGGATTGGTAACAAAAAGAGCATCTGGCTGTAAAATACTGTCTCAAAATAAATAACTAACTCATGGAAGCAAGGGAAAAACGTGTAAAATGAATATACATATATAAATATATATATATATATATATATATATCATCATCATCATCATTTAGCGTCTGCTTTCCATGCTAGCATGGTTTGGACGATTTTAACTGAGGTCTGTGAATCCAGAAGGCTGCATCAGGCCCAGTCTGATCTGGCAGTGTTTCTACGGCTGGATGCCCTTCCTAACGCCAACCACTCCGTGAGTGTAGTGGGTGCTTTTTACGTGCCACCCGCACAGGCAAACAGCCACGGACGGATGGTGCTTTTTACGTGCCACCGGCTTCACCACTTCATCCTAAGTCTTCCTGGGTCTACCTCTTCCACAGGTTCCCTCAACTGCTAGGGTGTGGCACTTTTTTACACAGCTATCCTCATCCATTCTTGCCACATGACCATACTGCCTTTAGTCGAGCAAATCGACCCCAGGACTTATTCTTTGTCAGGTCATAGCACTAGTTTTCAAATACAAGAGACCACTTGTGTGTCAAGGTAATACTACTAGTGGAAGTAATTTACACTTAAACATGGAATCAATAACACATGAGTAAGTAGAAATGGTCAAGAAACTTCTGGAAGACTTACCTTTGAAATTAATATCAACCATATCAATAACTTGAAGGCGGAAGGCTTTTGCAGTAGCAACTATCTTCTGTCGAGCATACAACAACTCACTCCCTTCTCGACTTCTGGTAGCACCTACCAATATAAAGTTTAGCAAAAAGCGTCAGCAACAGTTTAGAGTTCAAATTTCTTTCACATTAGTAAAACAAAGATTTCTAAAATTTGAGGAAACATCATCATCATCGTTTAACGTCCGTTCTCCATGCTAGCATGGGTTGAACGGTTCAACCGGGGATCTGGGAAGCCAGAAGGCTGCACCAGGCTCCGGTATTATCTGGCAATGTTTCTACAGCTGGATGCCCTTCCTAACGCCAACCACTCCGTGAGTGTAGTGGGTGCTTTTTACATGCCACCTGCACTGGTGCCAGGCGAGGCTGGCATCGGCCACATTATGCAGTTATTCAAGCCGTTAGAAATAGTAGCCAAATCTTCTCAATATATACCCTACTATCTAAAAATAAGTGAAGGGCAGCACTACTAGTATTACAGAAGGGAAAATGATAACATCTTTGTATAGTTGCTTGACCTGCTAGAAATAGCTGCCAAGAATCTCTCATTTACTTTACAGTCTTAAAACAAAGGATATGTGGGATAATGTAATTCTAGATAAAAATGACAAGATGTTCATGACTAAAATACTTTTAATCATCAGTCCACATAAGCAAGGTGAACTTTGGATTAAACAACTAAAATTTTAGAAATTAACACTTTTTCAGCAAGGAGGCCAGTATCTAAGTAACTTAGCAAGCTTCAATTTTCTTACCATAAAAAAAAAGACTCTATGTTGTGGCATGACCTGCTAGAAATAGTAACTAAATACCTTTCAAGTCATACACTACCATATTTAAAAAGGAAGGAGATATTAGTTCCCTATGACTTCTGTTGGCCAGAGTTGATCATATATCTGCATTTATATGGGAAGAGGTTATTTTGTGCAAGTTGCCTGTGCATGCAATCCTTACAAGATAACACGATTCTATCCAACCAGTATTGCCCAAAAGACAGGTATTTCACAATGACTGATACAGCTTAACACCAGTGTCTATGAAGCAGCTCTTCCAATTTGCTTCAGTAATTGCTTCATTTAAGTAATAATAATAATAACGAAATTATTGTATACAGTGCTCAGGTGCATCACAACTTGTCAAAAGTGCATATAAAGCATATGCAGTAATGTACAAATGTCTGGAAAGTGAACAATGTGTGAGTCAGATACATGCTTGCGTGTGTATGGAGGGGAGAAAATCAGGTGTAGTATTGGCGAATCTCAGGAAGCATGGAAGTTTTGAAGGATGCAGTGCTCCGACAACTAACAACTGATGCCGGCAGTTTGTTCCATGCTTCAGCAATTCTTAGGGTGAAAAAATGTTTCTGAAAGTCATGGGAGCTGTGCTGTTTTCTGACTTTGTAAACATGTCCATGGGTGTTAGACAGGTGGAGTTTGAAAAGGTGCTCAGAGTTATTGTTAGTAAGATGGTTAATAATTTTATGAGTGTCTGTGAAGACTACCCTAGATTGGTACTTTTTCTTATGGGCTTAGAAAGAAAGAAAAGTAAAGCTGACCTTGATGGGTGAACTCAGAGTGCACAGAATTGGAACAGATACCATGATCCATTCTAACAGCTTTGCCAATTTGTAGTTCTAAGAGATTCATCATCGTTCATCATTTAACATTCGCTTTCCATGCTAGCATGGGTTGGACGATTTTGACTGAGGGCTGGCAAACCAGACGGCTGCACCAGGCTCCAATCTTGATCTGGCAGAGTTTCTACAGCTGGATGCCCTTCCTAACGCCAACCACTCCGAGAGTGTAGTGGGTGCTTCTTTCATGCCACCGGCACGGGGGCCAGTCAGGCGGTACTAGCAACGACCTCACTCGAATGTTTTAACACATGCCACAGGCACAAGTGGCAGTAAGGCGACACTGGTAACGATCATGCTCGAATGGCGCCTTTTATGTGCCACCGACACAGAAGCCAGTTAGCCGCTCTGGCAACGATCATGCTCGGATGGTGCTCTTAGCACCCTACTAGTACGGGGCACAAGTGCCAGTAAGGCAACGAGTGCCAACAATTTGCAGATCTAAGATATTGGTTTAGATAATCTAGTCCTAAACATACTATTAGTGAAAAAGACAAGCAAAATACGATGGTTACATTTTGAATGCTTCCAATTACATATCAAAGTCTACCAGAGCAGAGCTGATTTTATGTTTAATAACAACAACAAAAACAACTACAGCAGCAGCAGATATCAATATGGCAAATCACTCACCTATATCAGCACAGAAATCATCCGATCCAAACAATACTCCATCCAAATAATAATGGCATCCCGTCTGAGACAATTCTGTGAATCGTTGTAGGATAGCCTGAAGATTCAACAGACCAATGCTAGTCTCTACAGATGTGATTAAGGCTGGTTTCCAAGATGTTATCTTGTAGTGACTACATATTTCTTCAAATAATGATGTGAACTTAAAGCAGAAGAAACAGATGATATTGTAAAAAAATTAAAAAAAGGTATTATTAAGATGTTAATATCTTAATTTCTTAAGGATTAAATAAATATCCATCACTAAGTCGTCGTCATCATCATCATCGTTTAACGTCCGTTTTCCATGCTAGCATGGGTTGGACGGTTTGACTGGGGTCTGGGAAGCCAGGAGGCTGCACCTGGAAGTGTTTCTACAGCTGGATGCCCTTCCTAACACCAACCACTCCGTGAGTGTAGTGGGTGCTTACTACGTGTCAGGGGAGGCTGGCAGCGGCCACGGTCGGACGTGCCACTGGCACAGAAGCCAGTCAAGGCAGTGCTAGAGCACTGGACAAATTGTTTTGTGATGTTTAATTGTTTAGTTATAGGTTATAATTCAAATACAGCTTGAAGACAATAAAAGTATCACTCAAGAGGTTGATCTAATTACCCCAGCTCCACATTTTTGTGGCCTTGTACTGATATTAGTACTCATCATCATCATCGTCATCATTTAATGTCTGTTTTCCATGCTGGCATGGGTTGGACGGTTTGACTGAAAACTGGTAAGCTAGAGAGTTGCACCAGGTTCAAATCTGATTTGGCATGCTATGGCTGGATGCCCTTCTTAATGCCAACCAGTGCAAGAGCGTAGGGGGTGCGTTTTATGCGCCATTGGTACAGGTGTCAGTTATGTAACACTGACATCAACCACAACTACAATCTAACCTGGTACAAGGCCAGCAAGCTCAGAGGAAAGGGTAAGTTGATAAAATCGACCCCAGCACTCAACTGGTATCTATTTTATCAACCCTAATAAAATGAAAGGCAAAGTTAACCTTGGCAGGATTTGAACTCAGAACATAAAGACGGACAATATAGTGGCAATTTGTCTGTGGAGCTAACAATTCTGCCAGCTGACTGCCTTAGAAGGATGTAAAAATAATGTTGACAATTAGCCTGGAATTCTTCCATTACTACCTTTTCACTTCTCTTAATGAGCGTAATAAAAAATACTGGTTTCAAATTTTGGCACAAGGCCAGCAATTACATTGACTGGTTCTTATTTTATCAACTCTGAAAGGATGAAAGTCAAAGTCGACCTCAGTGGAATTTGAACTCAGAACATAAAGATGAATGAAGTGTCATTAAACATTGTGCCTGGCATGCTAATAGTTCAGCCAGTTTTTAAAGGATGAAAAGACAAAATCAACTTCATTGGAATTTGAACTCAGAACATTAAAGCCAGACAAAATGTTGCCAAGCATTCTGTCTGGTGCATTAATGATTCTGTCAGTTTGCTACATCATCATCATCATCATCACCAACATTGTCATCATCATCATCGTCGTCATCATCATCAACATCGTCATCATCGTCGTCATCATCAACATCGTCATCATTATCATCATCATCATCGTTTAATGTCCGCTTTCCATGCTAGCATGGGCTGGACGATTTTGACTGAGGGCTGGCGAACAAGATGGCTGCACCAGGCTCCAATCATGCTACCTTAATGCAATATAAAATCTATACAAAGGTTTTTGTCCAATAGAGATAGAGAAGAAATAGGGTGAGAGCGATGTTCATATCTATGGAAAGAATACTGCAAGAATCCTACTTTGATGGGAATTACAGTAAAATATTCAGTAATTTTGTTTCAATCTTTTCAAGAAAATACAAAAATAGAAACTAGAAACAAAAACAACAATAAAAAGAGAATGGAAGGAATATATGAAAGTACTTTACTTCTTCAATTTCTTGGACATAGTCAACTTTCGGTAGGAGTAGTGTCTGAGGGAGACGGGAGGCAGTAAGGATCTGTCGAAGATCTTTTTCAGTCATTCCAGTACTGATGGAATTTATACGCACAGTGCAATCAGCTTTGCCAAACTCAATTTCGCCCAACATCTTGGAAATATTCATCCGGGCTTCTTCCTTTGAATAACAGACAAAACGAGAGATGGTCAATGATCTGTTAATTTATTATGATTAATTTCAAACATGCTTGTAATATATATATAGTACTTCGTTAGTCAATTGAGTAATCATTCAGGTAATGCAAGAAGAGAACATATTATTGATTACCATAGCAACATCATCATCATCATGATCGTTTAACGTCCGCCTTCCATGCTAGAGGGGTGGTGAACCAGATGGCTGCACCAGGCTCCAATCTTGATCTGTCAGAGTTTCTACAGCTGGATGCCCTTCCTAACGCCAACCACCCCATGAGTGTAGTGGGTGCTTTTTACATGCCACCGGCATGGGGGCCAGTCTGGCAGTACTGGCAACAACCTCGCTCGAATCTTTTTACACGTGCCACCGGCACAGGTGCCAGTAAGGCGATGCTAGTAACGATCACGCTCGAATGGTGCCTTTTATGTGCCACCGGCACGGAAGCCATTTAGCCGCTTTGGCAACGATCCCGCTTGGATGGTGCTCTTGGCACCCTACTAGCACGGGTATAAGTGCCAGTAAGGCGACGCTGGTAACGATCACACTCAAATGGTGCCTTTTATGTACCACGAGAAGAAGCATCCAGCGCATTCTGTGTCATGGCTTCTATTTGGAAGGACATCCAACCATAGAAAATATGTCAAAGCTGAGATATTGTAGCATTAGAAAGTAAATGTAAATGATGATGATGATGATGTATATTAGCCAATTCAATTTACCTTCTTATTATAAGCCACTCCATCTTCACAGTCCAATACAATACAGTCAGCTTTAAGAGAAGGGATTTTATTGAGCTTTTTAACATCACTTCCAGGGACATAGAGCACAGCTTTCCTTGGAATATAATTCATATCTAGTACACCATCTATTTTTGTACAAATATTGCTACGGGTTGTCTTCAGTTGTAGATCTCGATTTAGACCTCTGAGAAATCGAAGACACTTCGGCACCAAACCTTGCATCATTTTGTTGACTAGAATTAGAAAATGAGAGAACCAGTAAAAACATTAGTATGAGGATAAAAACAATTACAACTGGTATTTTTTTTTAATATTAAATTAACAGAAAGGTGTAGGAGTGGCTGTGTGGTAAGTAGCTTGCTTACCAACCACATGGTTCCAGGTTCAGTCCCACTGGGTGGCACCTTGGGAAGGTGTCTTCTACTATAGCCTCAGGTCGACCATAGCCTTGTGAGTGGATTTGGTAGACGGAAACTGAAAGAAGCTCGTCGTATATATCTATATGTGTATGTGTGTGTATATATGTTTGTGTGTCTGTGTTTGTCTCCTCAACATCGCTTGACAACCGATGCTGGTGTGTTTACATCCCTGTAGACGTAAACTGGTAGACGGAAACTGAAAGAAGCCCGTCGTATATATGTATATATATATAAATGTGTGTGTATGTCTGTGTGTCTGTTTGTCCCCCCAACATCACTTGACAATCGATGCTGGTGTGTTTACGTCCCCGTAATTTAGCGGTTCGGTAAAAGAGACCAATACAATAAGTACTAGGCTTACAAAGAAGTCCTAGGGTCAATTTGCTCGACTAAAGGCGGTGCTCCAGCATTCGTTTTTGGATTTGGTTTGCAAGATTCTTTATATGAGTTCATGTGATGAAGCATATTCTGTTGTGTCTGGGGAGAGTCATTTTCTTTTTGTGCCTTTTGTGCCTTGACTCTCAAGACTACTGAAAAGGTTGCAAAGACGCAACGAAAATTTTAGGAATATAAAAATAAGAAATAAGTGGAAATTTTACTGGTGAGTGTGTTACATTATAAGGCACAAAAAGAAAATGACTCTCCCCAGACACAACAGAATTTAGAATGAAGTTATATTTAAATTCGTTTTTCTTTTGCATTTACATGTACAAAATTTTTTTAGCGTTGATTAGTGTAATGACATTATATTTAATATTTATCATTTTTTTGGTGGGTGATTATCAATTAGCTTATGTCAAAAATAGCTTTTAGTGGGTGATGACTGGGAAAAAGGTTGAGAACCACTTCTCTAGTCTGCTTGGCAAGAGATAATATGTCTGTTCTTTGTTGGTGGTCTCAAATCTCCGTGAAGATATTTTAGGGTTAAACTGCACAACTGGTGAAGAAATGTGTGAACCTCAAGGACACTCGAGATGATGTCCTGATTGCTGGCATGATTTCCTGGAGGAAGATTGGCCAACAAATAGAATACACACATAACACACGCATACCTCAATTGTAGTTCACTCATGATAGTGAACTGGTGATTTAGAAAAAGGGGTTCAGATCCAGGGCCAGCACTATGAAGTACAGGGCCCAATTAGAAAATTGTCTGTGGGGACCCCTACTCTACAAAAGCTGAAGACTGGTGTTTTATGCTTCATGTAGTAAACCAGTCCCAACTAAAAAACGTTGAGGGCTTGATTTAATAAAAATTCATGAAATCATCCTCGGTTCAAACATGTGCACAGTGACCTCTCTTGGCATAGGGCCCAATTTGAACAAAATTGTCTAATTGGCTTAAAACTGGCCCTGTTCAAATCCTCACTACACTATCAAGGAATGTCCAAGTACTTTTGGCACAGTCTGTACCTATCCCAAAACCTGTTATCCATTCGGCCACTAAACCTGACTATTAAGGTAATAAGCTTAATATGTAACAAAATTATTTTCTTTTTGTTGAAAATTACTATTCCCTTCAAACTGCTTTTGTGACCTTGGGTCGTAGGGCAACCCGTTGTGCTTCATCATCATCATCATTGTTCGACCGTGGTCGAGACAATGGAATTTACCATGCTACGCCAGACTTCACGGTGCATCATGGCATTACGGCGGTCCTGTTGCTGGATGCCTGTATCCCTGGAGATTACATCAGGGTAGGAGAGTGTGCGCCCTCTGGTATTGCGAGTAGATGGCTGCCAGAGGAGAAGAGTAGAAATTGCCTCGTTTTCAGCTTGAGGAGACCTATTGAGACAAGTACATCAGCATCAAAAGTCATATAGAAATTGTGGTTGCGATACCTGTGCCGGTGGAATGTAAAATGCACCATCTGTACGAGGCTGATGCCAGCACCGCCTTGACTGGTTTCTGTGCCGGTGGCACGTAACAAGCACCAACCATTCGTGGCCACTGCCAGCCTACCCTGGCACCTGTGCCCTTCCTAACGCCAACCACTCCATGAGTGTAGTGGGTGCCAGGGGAGGCTGACCTATTTTCCATTACATTTCAGACAGATTCAACACAGAGTTGCTGAGGCAGAAATATTGTTATAACAAATATTCTGCTCAATACCACAGATTTGCTTGTCAGTTGCTTGAACATAACCACTTGAAAACGTCCCTCAGTGGCTGACAATATGTGCATCTCTGATTACAATCAAGAGTAGTGGGGGAGGTATTGTAGCCATGTGTTGAGAGGGATTCTTTGAGGTTTGAATAAATGTAACAAAAGCAAAGATTGATGAAAATATTAGCCATTTTTTCATACTTTCTAGGGGTAAACAAATAGGGAATAAACAGTTGCTATTCAAGGACAAAAATCGTGTTACACAGTGTAATCGACAAGCTGTTTTTTCTTGTTCTTCGCGTAGTACAACTGCCGCTGCTTCTACTACAACTACTACTACAATAACAAAAGATATCAGATGCAATACTTCGGGTTCGATCTATTTTCTGCCACCTCGTCGCTGGCACCGTTTTGTT
>NC_042998.1:198575686-198583186 GCF_006345805.1 Octopus sinensis | reverse complement strand
ACAAACTATTCAGCGTGGAGTTTAGACCTGGACAATGTTGATGTGTACATATTTGAAGTGGACGGTGGTAATGCCGACGGTAGTGGTGACGTCTTGCGCTGCTGGTGTAATTAGCGTCGTCATGGCTGGCTGGCTGGTCGTCTGTCGTTGGAACTGGAACACGGCTGAGTATTTCTGTGGTCAGTGACTAGACCTTAGAAGGTCTAGAGCCAAAGACCCGGAATAGTGAATACTGGCCTTTTTATAGCCTTTAGATGGCTCAAATGAAGGATCAGAAAAACAGTGTCACGAGATCTTATCCAAAGGCCGTGATTGGTTGGCTTACACACTGGCGCGAAATAAGTCGAAAGACAAACTGCGCCAAATGCCAACGAATCAGATCAGTGGAAACAACAGGGTCAAACTAGCCAAAGATGGTTCTAAACTACCACGAGATTATTCCTAATATGTCTCTCAAACAGTGAGGATATCAATCACTGGTATATGGTATATGTTCGGTATTTCAGCGAAGACCTTCAACCTTGTGAGGAGATGCTGTTCACAGAGAAATTGCCGCTTGGTTCAAAAGGTACAACTATTTATCACACTCTCAAGTCTTTCCTTTTTTAACATAATATCACACTTTGTAATATTCTTGCCTGTGTATCAGATGGAGCCCCTTCGATGGTAGGAAGATACAGAGGTTTTTTATCTCTCCAAAAGAGTGAAATTTTCTACCAGAACTAACTGTTCATTGCTTGGCACACCGACAGCATTTAGTGGCAAAAAATATGAACGATAGATTGAATGATGCGCTACAGTTAGTTATCAAGGCTATGAACAAATTGAAGTCCAGTCCCTTGTCTGATCGAATTTTTGGTCAATTCTGTTTGAAAAATGATGAGGACCTTACTAAACTCTTATAGCAAACCGAAGTGCGGTGGTTGTCAAAAGGAAACTGCGTTTTACGCTTTATTGAATTGTTTTATATAACATCTTTTCCTTTGAAGATACTCCACTCTCCGCTTCATTGATGGCTGCAAGGTGCTATATCTTTTTTCTTTGTGATCTACTCACAAAATTAAATGATAGGAATAAGTTATTGCAAGGAAACAGAAAAACTCTCGTTGATTGTAAATCATTTATCACTACTTTCATTTGGAAATTGGTGTTCTATGAGACTAACATTTCAAAACGTCAGTTCCATCGATTTCCACAACTTGATTCTTTGAAAGATGAATTAACTGATGAGGATTTAACTACACATCGCAATTATTTACAATCATTGCACGATAACATGGTGGTGCGGTTTCAAGATGTTATTGCGCTGAATATTCCAAATTAGTTTAGCAACCCGTTTGAGGTCGATGCAGTCGATTGCAAGGATGATGTGCAGGAGAAATTGGTAAAATTACAAAATGACGCCACAATGCAATAACGCCGTAATGGCAAAGAAGGTTTGTGGTACCATCAGAATATATGGAATTCCTACCCCAATCTGTGGAAACATCTGAAATTACTTTTGCTTGCCTTCCCTACCTCGTACCTGGTTGAATCTGGTTTTAACCATGTTGGAACTTAGTTTTCCCATAAAAGAATTGGACTGGATGTGATACAACGAAGAGACTTGAGGTTAAAGTCGACAAGTTTGAACCCGAATGTATCTGCACTAGCTGCATCGCACCAGACACACGGTTCTAATTAAAAAATTTATTATTTCCCCTTATAATACAATCATTAATTATTTTTGCATCATTAGTTCTGATCAATGCATCTGAAAGTTTAATATCCCGCATTAAAATTGATTTAATCTCTTGTATCTGTCAATGCATCCTTGCTTTTGTATGTGTTACACCTGTCTGCACTATGTACTGTCATGAAATCTTACAGTGCATTTCCAAGTTTAATATTCCGCATTAAAATTGATTTAATCTTTATCCGTTTGTATTGTTTTTCCTTTTGTTTACATCGTGTACATGCCTCGTTATGGCTTAGAATTAAGATTATATTTCTTTACTACCCACAAGGGGCTAAATACAGAGGAGACAAACAAGGACAGACAAACGGATTAAGTCGATTATATCGACCCCAGTGCGTAACTGGTACTTAATTTATCGACCCCGAAAGGATGAAAGGCAAAGTCGATCTCGGCGGAATTTGAACCCAGAACGTAACGACAGACGAAATACGGCTACGCATTTCGCCCGGCGTGCTAACGTTTCTACCAGCTCGCCGCCTTATGGCTTAGAATTAGGATTAGATAGCATGCTAAAGTGTAAATGGCCAGGTACACCGTATGCTAAAGTGGTGCTAAAGATTAACTGAAACAGATTACCAACCAGAAATTAAGTCATGAATGGGTTAGCAGCGTCAACACACTTTACTTCACATTTCAATGTTTCTGAGGGCAATAAAATAAAATACTAGATAAATAAGCACTGGGTCAATATAGTTGACTTATTGTGTCCTCCTATATAATTTCTTGCTTTGTGCTTTTGTTAGAAATTCTTGTTAGTACAGTTATTTAGTGCGAGCAAGAGAAAAAATGGTGTTCAGAGAACAATTGCAGGCTTTCCCAAACTGTTAATGTGAATGTAGCTGACGATTTTTTTTTCAGCTTTTGTAAGCTAATGTCTGAAGAAAATGTGATTCCTTGTAGAGGTTGCCATTCCGGAGAGAAATGATTGGATAAAATATTTAGTACAAGGTTTGAGCTGTGAGACATGTTAATCATCGTTGTTCGACCGTGGTCGAGACAATGGAATTTACTATGCTACGCCAGACTTCACGGTCCATCATAGCATTACGGAGGTCCTGTTGCTGGATGCCTGTATCCCTGGATACATGTTAAAGATGATGATGTGGACTCAGTTTGATACAGTATACAACGTATTAATACACAGGAATAACAGAAGCTGTTTTTTTAATTTTTTAGTTTTTTCCTGTGTTTTATTTGAATAATTTGGCTGCACGAAGGGGCTGTATCCTTGGTTTTTGCATTCCTTCTGAGACGAAAGACAAGAGCTGTGCCTATGGTCTTTACAGGCTACCCCAAAACTGGTAAGATCGACACAGTTGATCTTGAATAATATCATGTTGATGGCTACAGAAGAAAAAAAATGGGCTAGGAAGGAATTTCATAAGGCTGACAATCTGGTAAGAAAGAATTGAAAACAGGTTAATGTTTGGTTTGCAGGTGAAATACAATCTACGTGAGCTTTGAACTCGTCGCCAGATGCTGTAACGCGGTTTGTATCCATCACTATTGGGATAATGGCCTACGATACACGGTGCCAGTGTGATACGATAACGAGATAACAATACAGCAACAATAGCAACGTAACAATCCAATAATCTCCCTTGAACCAACAATAGATTTTCCAAATGAACAATCCAGCCGGCACCTTCCGACTTCACTGTGAAATATCACGAACTTCTACAAACCAGATATACTCTCTTGGTTCACACCATTCCTCACACGAGGGTATCATGACTCCCATCACAATACTGAGATTGTAAGAGGTTACTTGTGGTTACCAACTCTGGTCTTGAAGGAGTATCCTGTTCTGCCGATATATTTCCATATATTCATTCTTATGGTTCTGTTAGTGCTGTCGTTACTGCCGGAAACCAACTCTGCCTGCTACGGGCATTTATATGAACAAAAGACAAGTATCAAATACATAGCTTCTTTATTTCTTTTTCTTCTTTTTTCTGTTTACTTGTTTCAGTCATTTGACTGTGGCTATGCTGGAGCACCGCCTTTAGTCGGATCAAATCGACCCCAGGACTTATTCTTTGTAAGCCTAGTACTTATTCTATAGGTCTCTTTTGCCGAACCGCTAAGTTACGGGGCCGTAAACACACCGGCATCGGTTGTCAAGCGATGTTGGTGGAGGGGACAAATACAGACACACAAATACATACACACACACAAACATATATATATATATACACATATATACGACGGGCTTCGTTCAGTTTCCGTCTACCAAATCCACTCACAAGGCTTTGGTCGGCCCGAAGCTATAGCAGGAGACACTTGCCGAAGGTGCCACGCAGTGGGACTGAACCTGGAACCATGTGGTTCGTAAGCAAGCTACTTACGACACAGCCACTCCTACGCCTATTTATTAAAATTATCTTCAATTGTAGAAGTATCACAATTACCAAATGGTTATCGATTAGCATATTCAACATTCAAATACACCAGAACATATAAAGAATAAAGTATTCATTTTGATTCTCGCTGTTCATTGTGTACACGAGGATTTATCATCATTTGAGAGATACTAGTAGCCTCTGTCACTTTTGTGACCTCTATTAACTTTGCCTATTACCTGTCTGCCTGACTATCTATCTATCTATATTATTCTATCTATCTATCTATCTATCTATCTATCTATCTATCTATCGATCTATCTTATCTTCTATTATATCTATCTATCTATCTATCTATTATTATCTTTTATTTTTTAAGTTCTAATTGCTAATAAGCTACCCTCTTTAATTGTATATGTATGGATGTATGTAGTATGTATGTATATATACATATATATATATACATATATATATATATGGATATATATATATAAATCCTTAATCCTTAAAAATGTTTTAGCCCGAAGGCCGCGGCCATGCTGGGGCACCACCGCTGAATGAGCTACACTAGTTTGTGAATCCACCTCTGATACGTGGCACACTTGATCAACAAGGGAGTTCGATGCTGCTGCTGCCGCATCCGTGTATCCTGTCGTGAGGTAGGTTCATCTGGGACTCCCAACAAGAAGAGATCCAGTTTAGTTTAAAGAAACCCACATCCACACCATGTAAGTCTCTCAGGCATTTAGGGAGGATGTTAAAGAGAGCTGTTCCTCTGAAACCCAAGCTGTTGCAGTATCTGGACCTGTATTTGATGGTGATGTTGGAATCCTTGGCACCACGCAGCGGCACCCGTTCTGCGGTTGGAGTAACTTTGAATGCCAAAGTTGGGACCAAGACCCTCCAGGATTTTCCAGATGTATATCACTGCATATCTCTCCCGCCTCCGCTCCAGGGAGAAGAGGTTTAATACTTCAGTCTTTCCCAGTAGCTGACATTTTGCATTGAGACGATTTTCTTTGTGTAGCTTCTCTGAGTTGCTTCGAGTTCTGCTGTTTGTTTTATATTGTGTGGTGACAAAGTTGGGAGCAGCAGTAGTCCAAGCGGCTGAGGACAAATGTTTTCCATAGGACCATCAGTGTCTCCTTCTCTCTTGTTCATATATATATTGTATATATATATATGTATATATATATAACATATAATATGTATATATACTATATATACATATATATATATATATATATACATATAGAATATTATATATTACATATATATATGTATATATATTATATACATAATATGTATACATATATCTATATATTATAATATATATATATATTATATATACATATATATATGTATATATATAATATATATCCATATACTATATATACATATATATATATATATATATATATATATATATATATATATATATATATATATATATATATATATATATATGCATATATGGGTACAGAAACGTCACCAACAGTAAAAACAACTGAAATACGAAAACATGAGTCCAATACGCAAAAACGAGAGAAAAAATGGAAAACAGGACAAGTAATACGGATAACGGCCCTTCATCAATTGTCAGCTATCTACTCCTCATTTCGAGCATTCAACGACAATATGAGTCTTCAAGGACAATTGCACCCATAACTTCCAAACTAAATTCTGGATTTTATGGAGGGTCAAAGATGGGAACAAAAACAGGAGAGTAGAGACATACAAGGAAACCGAACGAAAACAAATATGGAAGGTCGTTAGACCAGATCGAAGGGAAAATAGTGAACGCTGAGAGAAATATTTTCTTTGAAAATAGAAAAGATAGAAGAGAGATAGATAGGAGACGTCCAGTGCTTAGAACGTCTGTGGAGGAAAAGAACGATGCTCACGTGAATAAAAGAAAGATGGACGATGGTTACATGTGAGCAACAAGAAAGAGAAAAAGAGAAAGAGGGAGAGAGAGAGAGATAGAAAACTGTGAAGGGGAGAAAAAGAGAGGGAAGGATGGGGGAGAATACAGTATAAATGATACAGGTCGTTCAGATTGCATAGTTATCTTCCTCTGTGGTAACTCCCCTTCCTGTTATTCTTCATTGCAGGCAAATAATGGGCTGGAAACAAAAGCGTTGCACCGTCTTTGAGTTCTTCCCGAAGGCAGGGGTGCAGACTGTCCAATCAAACACAGGTCACAGTTTGATTATGCAGATGACACCTTTGACAATTTTGACAAAAAAAAATTTTGACACAGAAAAAAGTTTAGCCAAAGGAAAAGGAACATTGAAGATGAACCACACAGTGGGAGAATGTCGACTGTGACACGAATCTCTACCGAGTGGACGAATTGGTTCGCGCTGACAGACGAGTCACAGTCCATGATTTTTCTGCATTGTTGGACTGTTGCCCATAATGCAAAACAAAGATGATGGAAGATCTTGGGTGTCGGAAAGTGTGAGCAAACGGGCAGACAGTCAATTTGAAGAAAAAGATGGAAGCCTGCTCTGATCTACTGGAAGCATTTGAAACAAATGATGACACATTTTGCTTTTTCTGATCGAATGACAGGGGATGGTCTTGAAACGACGTCATACCTATTTCTTTACTACCTACAAGAGGCTAAACACAAAGAGGACAAACAAGGACAGACAAACGGATTAAGTCGATTATATCGACCCCAGTGCGTAACTGGAACTTATTTAATCGACCCCGAAAGGATGAAAGGCAAAGTCGACCTCGGCAGAATTTGAACTCAGAACGTAACGGCAGACGAAATGCCTATTTCTTTACTATCCACAAGGGGCTAAACACAGAGAGGACAAACAAGGACAGACAAACGGATTAAGTCGATTATATTGACCCCCAGTGCGTAACTGATACTTATTTAATCGACCTCGAAAAGATGAAAGGTAAAGTCGACCTCGGCGGAATTTGAACTCAGAATGTAGCGGCAGACGAAATACGGCTAAGCATTTCGCCGGGCGTGCTAACGATTCTGCCAGCTCGCCGCCTTAAACGAGACCTTCGAAAACCGAAGTGGAGAAGGGTTCCGTGCCAACGGCGGTCGAGCACGGGTCAGTCGGTCCTAAGAAGCGGGTGAAAGCTTCCACGAAAGGCGCCGGGTCCGTCGAAGAACGAAAACGTCATACTACTTCTCAAAGACTTCAGAAGTTTAAGAGCAAGGGACCGTTATGGAAAGTCAGGGAGACCGTTTTGGGAGATGACAAGGGGTTCATTCTCCTTAATTTTCTGGAATGTAGCTATATCATAAGTGGGAAACGGTGCATTAAAACAGTCAAAAATCTAAGAGAAGCCATTAGGAGAGAGCCACCGACCAAAAATTGAAAATGATTGACATTCATTGTATCAATGTGTGACCACGCATCTTTGACAAAAATTAGGCAATAGGTA
>NC_042998.1:198558984-198571484 GCF_006345805.1 Octopus sinensis | reverse complement strand
CTATGTACTTCTGTCCTGTCTGTATATGTGTATGTATGTAGATAGATAGATAGATAGATAGATAGATAGATAGATAGATAGATAGATAGATAGATAGATAGATAGATAGATAGATAGATAGATAGATAGATAGATAGATAGATAGATACATAGATAGATAGATAGATAGATAGATAGATAGATAGATAGATAGATACATACATACATACATACATACATACATACATACATACATACATACATACATACATACATAGATAGATAGATAGATAGACGTACATGCATGTATGTAAATATTGTTGGCGTCTTAAGAATTCAGAAAGTTCGAGAGTTATGAAATAAATTGGTTTTTTTTAATAATGGAACTCTCAGCAGATAAAGCTACAAAAAATACCAAGTAGAATATTGTGTTAAAAACACCTTGAATAGAAAAAAATCACATTATATTATTTATGGCTTTATCTTCATCGAAATTCACCATTCAAAACGATTTGTGTACTCGCGCGTGTGTGCAGTTATATGTTTAGCTGTCTGTATATGTGTTTGTATGCATGTGTATATAAAAAATGTATATTTTATTTGCTTTATACATACATACATAAATACATACATATACATATATATATATATATATATATATATATATACACACACACATAGATACTCTTTTACTCTTTTTACTCTTTTACTTGTTTCAGTCATTTGACTGTGGCCATGCTGGAGCACCGCCTTTAGTCGAGCAAATCGACCCAGGACTTATTCTTTGTAAGCCTAGTACTTATTCTATCGGTCTCTTTTGCTGAATCGCTAAGTTACGGGGACGTAAACACACCAGCATCGGTTGTCAAGCGATGTTGGGGGGACAAACACAGACACACAAACACACACACATACATATATACATATATATATATACACATATACGACGGGCTTCTTTCAGTTTCCGTCTACCAAATCCACTCACAAGGCTTCGGTCGACCCGAGGCTATAGTAGAAGGCACTTGCCCAAGGTGCCACGCAGTGGAACTGAACCCGGAACCATGTGGTTGGTAAGCAAGCTACTTACCACCCAGTCACTCCTACACCTATATACACATATTTACATACATACATATTAGTGATGGTGAAGTATCTATGTTTTGCATCTAGTGATGTTATTTTGTTCGTATTTTCTGTTAAGTTCGTTCTCGGTTTCTAATATGAGTATAAGTTCTTTTACTTGTCTGTGTAGGGTTGTGTGGATACGTTAACAGAGTGTTTGCTAATATTGGTTTGTTTTCTTTGTACATACGTCTGTCTTCCTCTGTCATTTCTGCTATGTTGTGGGTCATTTCTTTTCTGCAATATAAATAGTGATAGTGTTCTTATATTTGTCTTTTATGTATCATACGATTTACTACATTTTCAGTTTCATAATTTATCTTTGAATTCATTTTGCATAATATGTAATTATTGTTGGCACAGGCGGCTTTTTAAAAGAATGTTTCCCTTACTCATGCTCTAGATCTGTCAGGTTTTGAATTACTTTGATTTTAAGTTGCTCTTCCCTTGACGCTTTCCTGAACTCAGAAGGTTATTTACCTGGGTGAGTAGCAGCAATAAACATTGCTACTTGGAGAGCGGCGAGCTGGCAGAAACGTTAGCATGCCGGGCAAAATGCTTAGCGGTATTTCGTCTGCCGTTACGTTCTGAGTTAAAATTCCGCCGAGGTTGACTTTGCCTTTCATCCTTTCGGAGTTGATTAAATAAGTACCAGTTACGCACTGGGGTCGATATAATCTAATTAATCCGTTTTTCCGGCCTTGTTTGTCCTCTCTGTGTTTAGCCCCTTGTGGGTAGTAAAGAAATAGGTATTTCGTCTGCCGTTACATTCTGAGTTCAAATTCCGCCGAGGTCGACTTTGCCTTTCATCCTTTCAGGGTTGATTAATTAAGTACCAGTTACGCACTGGTGTCGATGCAATCGACTTAATCCGTCTATCTGTCCTTGTTTGTCCTCTCTGTGTTTAGCCCCTTGTGGGTTGTAAAAAAAATAGATATTTCGTCTGCCGTTACGTTCTGAGTTCAAATTCCGGCGTGGTCGACTTTGCCTTTCATCCTTTCAGGGTCGATTAAATAAGTACCAGTTACGCACTGGGGTCGATGTAATCGACTTAATCCCTTTGTATGTCCTTGTTTGTCCCTTCTATGTTTAGCCCCTTGTGGGCAATAAAGAAATAAACACTGTTACTTGGAATTTGCTGTTCTTATATCATGAGTCTACCCCACCCACCTCTTATTTATTCTTTCTATTCTATTCTGTGATTTTTCTCTGATACATAGGGCAGGTTCAGTTCACATCATTTTTCTATTGTTTCTTTAATGTTTTTTTGTTTCTTGGTTCCATTCTACCCATTGAATCTGTTCTGTTGTCTCTACCCGGAGAATTGCATGCAGTGAATGAAGATTTGTGAGTGTTTATATTTCACAAGGTTGTCACAAGTGGGATATATTTTTCATTATTCTCATTAAGTCTGCTGTTGGGCTGTATATTTTTATGCTTTCGGGTATAGCAAAGTTTTAGTGGACTAAATATTTTGTGACCATGGGTTTCTCATAATTTTAATAGAAGAACTGTGTTGTTTCTTGCCAGAGTTCGGTATCTAACGACAGACATCAAACTTACGGAGAACTCTGCGACCCAGCAAAGAATTTTCTATGTAGTCACTGGGTCTGCCTAATAAAGGAGGTAAACGAAAATAATGTTCATTTGTCACAATATTTTTACTCCATGAACAATTGGTAAAAGATAAGTGAACTGGTAGCATAAAAATAAATATCCTCATAACAGCATATCTCATATAAATTACAACACAGCAGTATATAAGCCACAAAGTATCATAAAAGAATAATATAAGTATAATAATTTCTATCTCAATTTGAAACCTGTTAGCAAAGACTAATAAAATAATTTCACGATTATTGCGCCTTGCTGGAGGGCTTTTTGTGCGATGCATTGTTTAAAGCTGCTTCCACTACCTCTGGAAAGTCCTTGATATCATTTCAGATACAATGCAAGCTTCTTTACTGATAAAGAGTTTTATCAGATCTGTCGGTGAAATTGTCTGTCTTCTGTCTACCACGAAGATCAATGAGTAACGCTGGAGGATCAAAGTTCTTTGAATTCTGATGTCTCTGTTATTGGTTACGTACATTTGCACCGTCACAATAATGAACTCACATTCTCTTTATCTCTTAATAAACAAAAAAATATTATTTTATTCCAATAAGCCATGTTTGGTGTCCCGTGTCTGCCGTTGATAGAGTAGCATATCTGATATCCTCACTGTTTGAGAAACAATAAGAATGATCTCGTTTGAGATTACATCCATCTTTGGCTAGTTCGACCCTGTTGTATCCACTGCTATTGCTCCAGCTATGAAGACACTAGATGTCAACCAATCAGATCAGTGGACACAACAGGGTCGAACTAGCCAAAGATGGATGTAATCTCAAACGAGATCATTCTTACAGTGTTTCTCAAACAGTGAGGATATCAGATATGCTACAATAGCATTATAACACTTTTGACTATACGAAAGAAATCAATTTCAAAAAGCGCGGCAAATCTCAGGAATACTCTTTTCTTCTAAAGGTACAAGGCCAGAAATGTTTAAGGAGGGCGCTGATGGATTACATCGACCTCCGTGTCCAACTGGTACTTATTTCATCGACTCTGAAAGGATTAAAGGCAAAGTTGACCTAAGAATATGAACTCAGAATGTAAAGACGGACAAAATGCTGCGAATCATTTTGTCCGGCGAGGTAACGATTCTGCTAGCTCGCTGTCTTGAAATTCAAAAATATGCGGGGAAAAAAAAGGCTGATAAAAGGATGTGGTTCTAAATTTGGCTGGGACCTTATGTCAGTTAGTTGATCATAAACGTAATAATAAAGGGTTACTCCTCGTTGATTAGATATGTGACTATTTTTGAAGTGTAATCTTTATATATAAAAGAGAAGTTGTGTGTCTGTCTCCTACGATTTAGATTCATAACTACTCCCACATTTTGCGGTGCAGTTTAACCAAAACCGGGTATCTTATAGTCGTGATTCATATCGAGCCCTTCTGGGTTTAAGCGCGCGTATACGATGAGTCAACAATTTTTTAAAAAATTTACCATAATTTTTTTCCATTTGAATGCATTTTTTCGCTATTATATAAGGGAAGTAACTCTCTAAAAATGTCTACGATGAGTCAACGATTTTTAAAGAAATTTATCATAACTTTTTTCCATTTTTAATGCATTTTTCGCTATTATATAAGGGAAGTAACTCTCTAAAAATGTCTACGATGAGTCAACGATTTTTTTTTTAATTTACCATAATTTTTTTCCATTTTAATGCATTTTTTTCGCTATTATATAAGGGAAGTAACTCTCTAAAATGTCTACGATGAGTCAACGATTTTTTAAAAAATTTACCATAATTTTTTTTCCATTTTTAATGCATTTTTTCGCTATTATATAAGGGAAGTAACTCTCTAAAAATGTCTACGATGAGTCAACGATTTAAAAAAAAATTTACCATAATTTTTTTCCATTGTAATGCATTTTTTCGCTATTATATAAGGGAAGTAACTCTCTAAAATGTCTACGATGAGTCAACGATTTTTTAAAAAATTTACCATCATTTGTTTTCCACTTTTAATGCATTTTTTTGCTATTTTTTGGCTATAACTCTCTAAAAATGCTTATATAGTCATTTCCCTTACAAACCCGAGCAACGCCGGGCGATACTGCTAGTGATGTATAAATGTGTCCAATGCAACACTTCTATCGTCATCTGTTTGAACTGTTTTTGTATCGTTTTGTTTTTTTTGTTTTGGGGGTTTTTATCTGGGGCCTGTTTCTGCAACTTCTACTTTTCAATAATTCCAAGATAGAATACCATTACATAAAATCACGTGAATCTCTAGAAAGGGCACATTTGATAAGATAGTCATAATTATAAATGTACCAGAGACAGAAAAAAGAAAGCGTATTAAAGCTGTTTGGTCATAGGTCTGTTCGACTTAGTAGCAGCAACAGTTGAAACTGGGTTCAACTGTTGCTGCTATTACTTATGAAGCAATAACTACGCAGCAAAAAATCTCACCAACTTAAATGCAATTCATATCAACTTAGGATCTTCCATACTCATCTTTCTGAATATCAATAACCTGTACCTATTTCTATACTATCCACAAGGGGCTAAACACAGAGAGGACAAACAAGGACAGACAGACGGATTAAGTCGATTATATCGACCACAGTGCGTAACTGGTACTTATTTAATCGACCCCGAAAGTCGACCTCGGCGGAATTTGAACTTAGAACGTATCGGCAGACGAAATACCTATTTCTTTACTACCCACAAGGGGCTAAACACAGAGAGGGCAAACAAGGACAGACAAAGGGATTAAGTCGATTATATCGACCCCAGTGCGTAACTGGTACTTATTTAACCGACCCCGAAAGGATTAAAGGCAAAGTCGACCTCGGCAGAATTTGAACTGAGAACGTAACGGCAGACGAAATACCGCTAAGCATTTCGCCCGGTTCTGCCAGCTTGCCGCCTTATCAATAACCTGTACACCGGCACTTTCAACTACACATACACATACATACATGAGCACACATGCACACGTATGCGAACATATAATGTAATAATTTCAACTTCGCACACACACACACACACACACACACGCAGTGATTGTGTACACACGCTCAAATAATGATGCTTTCAACTACACACATATACACTCTGTATTAGCTTCAACTACATACGTCTCACATATAATCACATGGACACCTTCCATAGATACACAGACTCTGTCTATCTATCTCCTTTTCTCTCTTCTCTCTCTCTCTCTCTCTCTCTCTCTCTCTCTCTCTCTCTCACACACACACACACATACACACACACACACGCTACGATACAAGTAAAGTTACATATTTCGTCATTTTGACCTTTTGTCTGTTACTTAGCCCAAGGTCAGAGTTGAGCAAACAGGACTAATAAGTAGACATTCCAGTCGTGAGCATCCCGGCTTTTTTCACATGACGTATCTGCGTCTAATTACCCAATGTGTTCGTCTGTGACGGTAAACGTGGTGTGTGGAGGATAATTTAGCTGTTATTTCTAGAAGGCTGAGCAACCACGTAGAGTTTACTAATGACCTCCCGATGAAGTCTATATTATCAGAGAGGAGAGGAGAGGAGAGGAGAGAGAGAAAGAGAAAGTGAGAGATGAAAGATACTGAAATGAGGGAAGACGATAACCGTAGTCTTTTACATCAGCAATTACACACACACACACACACACACATCTACTTACTACTACTACTACTACTACTACTACTACTTAGTATCAACTGTAGTCGAAATATGAAGAAACTTCATCGACGATGTTTGGCACTAGGGTTATAGATTAAAGGTGCCAGCACAACGATGACAACAGGTATTGCAGAAAATTTGTTAGCAGTCCTGAAGTAGAGAGTCTTGCTCAAGCTTTTTCTTGCATCTTCTTCTTTCACCCAATTCGATGCTGAAAAAATTTGTTCCTTTCTTTATAAACCTTCCCTCGCTGCCTTGTCCCATGCAATTGCAATCAGTCCACTTGCTTCTATAAAATATTGTAGATGACATCCTTATAACGTGTACCCTCTTCATCGGCTTTAGTATTTCAGCTCACTGTAGAGTACAGCCTTTGAGGGTTCGAATATACTCCGTACAATTCACGTGCTCCACCCAGTGCAACTGCGATTCCAGCAGGATACCCTCGGTGCATATTTGCGCACTGCATGAGCTCCTGGCTGGAGATGCAGTCTTGTAAATAAATGTTCTTTGCATTTTGATGACAGTTTTATGCCTCGTCGTTTGCAAGTCATTCAACGAACTTCCCGAAAGCGACCAATGAGGCTATTCATCTCTCCTGGCTGTTTGCACCAGAATTCGCTCTACTCAGATATGTGAATTTCAATGCACCCAGAGGTAGATTTGTGGTCATGATGGTTAGAGGATAATGTCTCAGTACTCCAAGTTTAAGTTGAAAGTTTGGTCTCTTTTGCATTCATTGACAAGACGGAAGCTGTTACTGTACATTCAAATAATGTCTAATTTTCTGGATATATTCCAGAGAATGAGCCAAAAGATTCATCGGCGAAAAGTTCACAAATGCACATATCATGGCACCCGCTAATGAATCTTACACTAGTTAGATTTAACAAACCACCATCCACTCCACCTGTGAGGTGACTCGCAATCCTTTGGCGCGCAACACCCAGAAATAATGCAAATAGTTTTGGAACGAGTACACAGTTCTGCTTTGCTCCGTGAGCATCTAAAAAGGAGGCCATGAAGTGAAGAAAATCGTGGCAGACATACCATCATGGAACTTGCAGACATACCATCATGGAACTTGCAGACATACCATCATGGAACTTTGACTATTTCCACAAATTTGTCGAACGTATCTTTTGAGCAGAGCCTATTCTGCATCATACAGTCGGAAGCTTTCCTAGAGCAAATGAATACGATGATTAAAAATTGTTCTGTAGAATTCTTCTAAAATTGGCGTGAGACAAAAATCATGTCGTCGGTGCTCCCAGATGTACGAAATCTTGCTTTCAAGAAGAATTTGGATATCTTCCTGCAATCGTTTGAACAGTACTTTGCAAGAATTTTCTCGCGAGGGAAATTTCCCAGTAATTTCCAAAATCTTACTGGTCACCCCGCCCCATGTAAATGGTGGCTATTTGTACATCTTTGAACTACTGGAGACGTTAGCACATTGCAAGCATTCTCTGGAAAATCGGAGAAGTCTACAATGAAATTCCTTACCACCGTACTTGGACTTCTTTGAGGATGTTATCAATGCCAGAAGCTTTCCTTGGTGTTGTCTCGCGGGTAGTAGTTACCAGTTCTTCGATATTCAACAGTAAGTCCAAACTGGTTTCTTCTGGGAGTTATTAGATACATTCCAGAACCTCGCAAAAATTGTTGGGAGTCGACTTAGTAGCTTACTAATATATTAGCGCTTCATGATATCGTTTTCCTCTGTGTGGAGATGTGAACCAGCCTTAATCAACATTGATGTGCTAACGTCTTTTAGGGAACTAAGTACCTCACTCAGATTAACATAAAAGATTTTCAGGTTGTGAGAAATAGCAAGAAGGTCTGAATTTCCTACGCCTTGTTGTCTCTCTGTTGATCATTGAACCTCTGAAGTTTCCTTTACAGCATTATTGAGTCGGCTGGTGACTTGATGGTACATCCATCTTTCAGATAACAGTTGTTCTATCTTTGAAACGTTTTCATCAAGCCAGTCTGCATGCATTCGTTTGTTAAAGCCGATTCAAGCATCAAATATCTTGTAGATTGTCTCACGCAAACTATGCATGGCAAGTATCGGCTGGTGCAGTATCGTCTGCTGCAGATTCACGTAACAATTTTAGTCAGCTGGTCGTATTTGATGCAAGCGCATGATGCACTGAGAATTTTTTAGTTTGTGGACATCCAGTTTTCTTGATGAGACTCAGTCCAATTGCATGTGGTACGTATCGATAAAGGATCATGGCATGTGTGAAGCTTATACTTGCAATGTCTCAGGTTTATATTTACAGTGTCATAGGTCAAGTATGTAGTCCACCAAATGCCATCACTTTGATATAGATGACTCCACCTGTAAAACCACTTTCTAAGAAGCTGAAAAGTGTTTGCCACGTCTAGATCATATCTGCTCTATATTATAAGTAGAAGTTGTTCATTGTCTACTGGATTTGACACTGTCTTTTCCTATATTGACCTAAAGTTCGCTTCCACGCTTTATAAGCCCTCCCCAGTCTTGCATTAAAATATCCGAGAAAAAGTAACTTTTTTGTTGTTTGCTCGTTCCGACTGAATCAAGGATATCCTCCTTATTCTAGTGGACTGTCATCGTAGGAGTATAGACACTAAAAACACTCACACTCCGATTACCTGCCAAGGATAATCTCACCTTCGTTTACCTATCGTATATAACAACAGAAAGTCACGCCAGTTTGCTGACAAGAATGCTCACGATGTCTAAGTCGATACCAGCTTCAATCCAAACAGCTTTCTCATTTGTTGACCAGAAAAAAACTCTACTTTTGGACTCGTAAATCTCCTTGTCCTCTCAACCTTTTTTTTCGAACAATGTAGCAATGTCTTAACATCGGTACATGAATTCTCTAGGGACTACCGTAGTTCTTCGGTCGAGCCTTCCAGTTGTAGTTACATCCAACATTGCTCTGGTGTTCCAAGATCCAAAAATTAACTTGATTTTCCCCTTTTTTGTTATATGTCAACCACACAAGTAGAAAACTTACAGGGAGCGGTATCCCGGTTAGGTTAAATGAAGATGAGTGGGCATTTATAACTCATACGAGTGGAGGCGCAATGGCCCAGTGGTTAGAGCAGCGGACTCGCGGTCATAGGATCGCGGTTTCGATTCCCAGACCGGGCGTTGTGAGTGTTTATTGAGCGAAAACACCTAAAGCTCCACGAGGCTCCGGCAGGGGATGGTGGTGATCCCTACTGTACTCTTTCACCACAACTTTCTCTCACTCTTACTTCCTGTTTCTGTTGTACCTGTATTTCAAGGGGCCGGCCTTGTCACTCTGTGTCACGCTGAATATCCCCGAGAACTACGTTAAGGGTACACGTGTCTGTGGAGAGCTCAGCCACTTACACGTTAATTTCACGAGCAGGCTGTTCCGTTGATTCGGATCAACCGGAATTCTCGTCGTCGTAACTGACGGAGTGCTTCCATCCATAACTCATACCCATTTTGTGTGTGTGTATGTGTGTGCATGTGTGTGTGCGCGCGCGTGCCTATATAAGGACGTTATATAGACCTCCTTGACTCAAGTTAGAGAAGGGGTGCGTATTATACACAAGGTTTAGGATTTTCAGACGTACACCCCCCCCTAAAAATCCCTTGCGTATTATACTCAAGGGCGGACTATACTCGAGGATTTACGGTATGTATATTTGTGTGTGTGTGTGTGTCTGCGTGCGCGCTATGTACTATGGTTCAGTCTGAAACGGTTCGAGGTTACCGACGCAAACACCATGTGATTCCTCGCTTCCTTCTCTTTCTTTTATCTTCATTTTACTGGTTTTATGGAAAATGTATGTGAATGTGCAGGTGATATATAGATACATCTTCCTCCTCCTCCATCTCTCTTTCTTTCTCTCTCTCTCTCACTCACTCCTCTCGCTCTCCTTCTCTCTCTCACTCACTCCTCTCGCTCTCCTTCTCTCTCTCATTCACTCCCTCTTTCTCTCCTTCTCTCACTCTCTCTCTCTCTTCCACGCTTACCCTCTCACTTTCTTTTAAGCCATCCTATTGTAATTTTTCTCTCCTTTCTCTCCTTTCCTTTCTTTGTCTATCATTCTTTCCTTCTTTACTCTCCCTTACTAATCAGCCTTCCTCTCTCCATCTCTCTCTCTCTTTCTCTCACTCTCCTTCTCTCTCTCGCTCTTTTTTTATCTGTCTCTTTCTCTCTCTCCTTCTCTTTTCTTTCCCCATATATATATATATAGATATATATATATATATATATATATATATATATATGCATACATACATATGTCCCCAGCTTCCTCTCACATTCTTCATCATTTCTTCCATATATCTCTCTCTCTCTCTCTTACTCTCCCTTTCAATCTCTCTCTTCCCTTTTCTGTCTCTGCTTTCACAACCTTCTACCCGTGCCCCTCTCACTTTGTTCTCTCTACTTCTTCTGCTCTTCACTCTCCCTCTCCCTCTCTCTCTCTCTCTTTCTATCCATCTCCCTCCCTCCTTCTCTCCCTCTCTCCCTCATTCTCATTCTTCCTCTTCCCCCCCTCTCTCCATCTGGCTCCCTCCATTTCCTGTCATACTCGAACTAATGATTCCAGCTTTCACGTAAACAATCCAAATCTTACATCAATGATGACGGCAAACGGAAGTACCTGATGCGGTGACGTCACAATACGTTAAACCGTCGCACGATGGAAATATAGTGACGTATGGGTGGTAGTATAATGTGGTGGTGGTGGTGGTCAGATAATGGTGATGCCGAGACTAGTATGGTAGTGCAGTATATTGGTACTGAGTATATTGGTATTTTGTCTGCCGTTACGTTCTGAGTTCAAATTCCGCCGAGGTCGACTTTGCCTTTCATCCTTTCGGGGTCGATGAAATAAGTACCAGTTACGCACTGGGGTCGATATAATCGACTTAATCCGTTTGTCTGCCCTTGTTTGTCCTCTCTGTGTTTAGCCCCTTGTGGGCAGTAAAGAAATAAGTATATTGGTACTGTAGTAGTGTGATGGTGATGTAATGGTAACGGTGGCGGTGGTGGTGCTGCTGCTGGTGGTGATGGTGCTGGGGCTGGGGCTGGTGATGCTGGTGGTGGCGGTGGTGTAAGGGCTAGGGTCATAGTGTAGTCTCTGTGATGGTTGCGTACAGGCAAAGTACCGTCTGACCGTGAATGATTGTAGTGGTGTAGACATTTGGGTGGTAGCGGAGGCAGTGATGTGGTGGTGGTGGTGGTCTTAGTGGTGGTGGAGGTGGTGGTGATGGTGGTGGTGAAGGTGGTGGTGGTAATGGTGGTCTTAGTGGTGATGGAGGTGATGGTGGTGGTGTGGTGGTGGTGGTCTTAGTGGTGGTGGTGGTGGTTGTGATGGTGGTGGAGGTGGAGGTGGTGGTGATGGTGGTGGTGAAGTTGGCAGTGGTGGTGGTGGTGGTGTAGGGGTTTGTAATAGTCTGATGCATTTGTAGTGCGATGGCTGTGGGGAGGTGGTAGTGGTGGTGGTGGTGGCGGTGGTGTTGGTAATGTTGATGTAAAGTGTAAGGAAGGAAGTGTCGTGTATTGCTAAACCCCAACTCATCCATGATACAACAGATCTACATTCAACGTCACCCCACTGGTGATCCTAAAATACTGGGGTGCAGTCAGAGTGACAAGGGGCAAAGGGGATGATATTGTTGGAGTAAGATAATAATCCTTTCTACTATAGGCTCAGGATACGAAATTTGGGGGAGGATAGGGGTGAGGGCTAGTCCATTATATCGACCCCCAATACTCACCTAGTACTTATTTCATCGAACCCGCAAGGATGTGAAGCAAAGTTAACCTTAGCGGAATTTGAACTCAGATCGTAAGGCCAGAAGAAATGACGCGAGGCATTTTGTCCACCGTGTTAACGATTCTTATTTCTTTATTGCCCACAAAGGGCTAAACATAGAGGGGACAAACAAGGACAGACAAAGGGATTAAGTTGATTATATGGACCCCAGTGCGCAACTGGTACTTATTTAATCGACACCGAATGGATGAAAAGCAAAGTCGACCTTGGCGGAATTTGAACTCAGAACGTAACAGCAGACGAAGTATGGCTAAGCATTTCGTCCGTCGTGCTAACGATTCTGCCAGTTCGCCGCCTTTGGATGGGATGGGTTAATAATGCA
>NC_042998.1:198508984-198553984 GCF_006345805.1 Octopus sinensis | reverse complement strand
TATGTACAAAGGCGCAGGAGTGGCTGTGTGGTAAGTAGCTTGCTAACCAAAAACATGGTTCCGGGTTCAGTCCCACTGCGTGGCATCTTGGGCAAGTGTCTTCTGCTATAGCCCCGGGCCGACCAATGCCTTGTGAGTGGATTTGGTAGACGGAAACTGAAAGAAGCCTGTTGTATATATGTATATATATATATAAGTGTGTGTGTTTATGTTTGTGTGTCTGTGTTTGTCCCCCTAGCATTGCTTGACAACCGATGCTGGTGTGTTTACGTTCCCGTCACCTAGCGGTTCGGCAAAAGAGACCGATAGAATAAGTACTGGGCTTACAAAGAATAAGTCCCGAGGTCGATTTGCTCGAATAAATGCGGTGCTCCAGCATGGCCGCAGTCAAATGACTGAAACAAGTAAAAGAGTAAAGAGTACAAAGGACTACAGTCATTTCCCAGTCTTAACAAAATACTATCGAATCACCAGTTTGGCTTTAGAGAAAACTTGAGTGCGGCTGATGCAATCCTTGAATTTCTAGATCTTGCCTACCGTTCACTAAACATCTCTAAATATTTCCTTACACTTCACTTAGATATCAGTAAAGTGTTCGGTTCCGTACATTCAGATATATTGTTGGCCAAACTTAGGCATATAGGAATACGTGGAGTTCCTAACAATTGGTTTAGATCAGGCGCAGGAGTGGCTGTGTGGTAAGTAGCTTGTTTACCAACCACATGGTTCTGGGTTCAGTCCCACTAGGAGTGGCTGTGTGGTAAGTAGATTGCTAACCAACCACATGGTTCCGGGTTCAGTCCCACTGCGTGGCACCTTGGGCAAGTGTCTTCTACTATAGCCTCGGGCCAACCAAAGCCTTGTGAGTGGATTTGGTAGACGGAAACTGATAGAAGCCCGTCGTATATATGTATATATATATGTGTGTGTGTGTGTATGTTTGTGTGTCTGTGTTCGTCTGGTGTGTTCGTGTCCCCGTTACTTAGCGGTTCGGCAAAAGAGACCGATAGAATAAGTACTGGGCTTACAAAAGAATAAGTCCCGGGGTCAAGTTCCTCGATTAAAGGCGGTGCTCCAGCATGGCCGCAGTCAAATGACTGAAACAAGTAAAAGAGTAAAAGAGTAAAAGAGTATACGCCTCACAGCGTAAACAGTATGTTTCTGTTGAAACATCAAAATCACCATTACCCACTATAAAGCTAGGAGTCCCCTAGGGGTCCATAGTGAGCCCATTACTGTTCCTTATCTATATAAATGATATGTGCAATTATACTAATTTATCATATCTTCTACATTTTGCTGATGACCCTACTATTTTTATTAGTCGCCAGAACCTTCCTTCCCTATTCAATTTAATTCAGAACGGGACAAGGTTTATCAGTGGCTTATCGCTAATCGGCTTACTCTTACTATAAAAAAAAACCCCGCTGCATGCTTTTCAAACAGTTCAAACAGTTTCTTCGTAATGTCTTCATCGCAGATAAAGCAATTTCACCGGCATTCATATCGATGAGTCCCTCAATTTCAAAATACATATAAGCAATTTATTAAAACAAAATTCCCGTATTCTTGGTATGTTTAATAGAATTCCTTACCATCTTCCCGAAAACGTTAGAATCACTCATTATTATTCTTTAATATACTCAAAATTCTCTTACTGTGTTGCTGCCTGGAGAAATTGCAAAGTTCAATTATTCAATCATGCCAGTCAAAAGTCATGAAAGACTCTCAAAATAAATAATCCTCAATCAAAATTACTTTCGTTTAATAATATATATAAGGATAATATCGATATTTAAATATCGATCTTATCAAGTGGCCAGCATGGGAATAAATACCATACAAGGTCGGGGGTTTTGACTGCTATTTCAGTATGGTGGTATCTCTCAGATACCCTTATTTATAGTTTTATATATATATATATATATATATATAAAGTTAATCCAAACATGAAAACACAAAGAGAAAACACAACGCGAGGACGTGGAACAAATATAGTATTATTGGACACTCAGGAAGGAAGGGAAGAAGGAGGGTTTAACGTTTCGAGCGGAGCTCTTCGTCAGAAACATAGGAAAAGGAAAGATCCAGAGAAGGGAAGACGGAGAAAAAAAATCGCCAACGGTACACAGGCGGTCACATTTTGAATATATATATGTAAGTAGATGTGTGTATTTTTCCCTTGTTAACAATTAACACGGAAAAAACAGATAAATAGTTATCAGGGTAGCAAAAAAATCACACAAGTAAAAAGGTTGTAACTCCTTGTTTTTAAAGGTAGAAACTTCATGTTTACGTGAAGTTTTTTTGTATAATATATAAATAAATAAATGGAGTTTAACGCATGTATAATTCAAATATCCATCATTTTCTGTTAAAATGTCTTATTGACAAGTTTCATTTCTTCACTTCCCTGAAGAGAAGATTACATTGTTTTACACCATTTATTCCTTTGGAATAATATCAGTGATATCTTCGAAACATGTGTCGGAAGTAAAAGTATTCGAATTACACCTGCGTTAAACTCCATTTATATATATATATATATATATTATATATATATATATATATAATATAGGGAATAAATCCAAACTTACAGGGAAAAATTAGATTTAGGATTAAATCCGATTTTATAGTATAAATATATTATATTATATATTATTTATATTAGAGATAAAACCACTATTAGGCAAATCAAACAGTGAAAAACATAAGCCAATACATAAAATTAATTTAAAAATATAAAAGTTAAAACTTAAAAAATTATTTAAATAATTTAAACTTATAAATTTTAAATATATATATACATATATATATATATATATATATATATATATATATATATATATATGTATATTTTTATATTTATATATTATTTATTTATTAATTTATTATTTTTAATATAAATATCAAAAGTATTAAAAGTTTAATAGTGGTTTTATCTCTAATTTAATATAATATATATATATATATATATATATATATATATATATATATATATATATATATATATATATATATAATAAAATATTAGGGAATAAATCCAAACTTACAGGGAAAAATCAGATTTAGGATTGAATCCAATTTTATAGTAAAATATTATATTATACTAAATTAGAGATAAAACCACTATTAGGCAAATCATACAATGAAAAACATAAGCCAATACATAAGATTAATTAATTTATATTATTTTAAATATATATCAAAATTATTTAAAAAAAGCTATATATATACACACACAACTCTGCTATCAAGTTCCACAAAGTATTTCATCATCACCACCATACTTATTTCTATGAAATTATCCGTCGCCATTCTCTCTTTCAAAACTACCAAACAAGATTGAATGGTTGTTATGAATTTTGAAACGCCCATTTGTCGAGTCGATTATCAATTTGTTAAAAAAAAAGCTTTATTTATAACAGTATTAACATATAGAATAACATTTTACCACTAAAGCTAAAAAACATTTTTCGTTGTAAAATTTCAAAACATCATTAAAAACCCACCTTCCGTTGAACCAAACACATTTATAGTCTCTGTTTTATTGTAATCGATAAAAAAAAATATTCGATGTAAATTGGATTAATAAATTTATTTATTATGATTATTATTTATTTATTTATAGAATGAGTATCAGTCTTTAAGAAAATTTGTCCTGGAGTCGATTTCGACTAAACTCTTCAAAGCGATGCCCCAACATGGCCGCAGTCCAATGACTGAAACCGGTAAAAGATAAAACGTAAAAGATGGTGGATGGCGGCTTTGGTGCTGGTGGTGGTGGTGGTGATGTTGCTGTTATTGTTGTTATTGTTCTTATTATTGATGATGATGATGATGATGATGATGATGATGTAGTAGTAGTAGTAGTAGTAGTAGTAGTAGTAGTAGTAGTAGTGTGGTGGTGGTGGTGGTGCTGCTGCTGCTGCTGCAGGTGCTGGTGGTGATGTTGTTATTGTTCTTATTGTTCTTATTATTGATGATGATGATGATGTAGTAGTAGAAGTAGTAGTAGTAGTAGTGTAGTGGTGGTGGTGGTGGTGGTGGTGGTGCTGTTGGTGATGTTGTTATTGTTCTTATTGTTCTTATTATTGATGATGATGATGAGGAGGAGGAGGAGGGGGAGGAGGTAGTAATAGTAGCGGTGGTGGTGGTGGTGGTGGTGCTGTTGGTGATGGTGTTCTTATTGTTCTTATTATTGATGATGATGATGATGATGATGATGATGATGATGATGATGATGATGATGATGATGATGATGATGAGATGATGATGAGGAGGAGGAGGAGGAGGAGGAGGAGGAGGAGGAGGAGGAGGAGGATGTAGTAATAGTAGTGGTGGTGGTGGTGGTCTTGGCCGTGTGCTGTATGTACTTGCTTTCTTTTCCAGGTCATTTTCACCTTCACATCTCGTCGCTTCTGACTTTGAAACGACATCGCGGCGTCTCTTCTTCTTCTTCTCTCCTGACCTTGTCAGAAACAAAAAAAATGTCAGAGAGGGACTTCAGCTTCAAAAACCAAAAAACAAAAACAAAATAACAAAAACCCCACAACTACTGTTTCGTCTGCTATCGATATCCCACTGATTTTTGCCTCCCACCGATCGCTCACGCACAAATATTGCCATACGCCCACGCACGCACCGTCCCACTCGCCACTATCCCATACCCACGCAACTGTGGCGATACCATGTCCCTATCCCACTAAACAATTAGTGTTCTTTAATTATAGGACCAGCATATTAACGTCCTTTATTTTACACCCACCAATCTTATCACGCAAATTGATTTTTCCACTACCACGCACACTCCCGCGCAAACACGCGATCACACACACACACGCACACACGCGTGGACACACAGACATTCGATATTTCGTGCAGTTCAATCCCAACGGTACGCGCACACCCACACGCACCTGCGCAAACACATATATATACACACACACACATACGTACACATACTCTGACACACACACACACACACACACACATTCTTACATATATACACATACTCACACATACCTACACACATATACACATGTACACACACACACACACACGCATACTCACATACGCACACATATACACTCTGACACACATACACATTCTTACATACATACATACATACACACACACATACGCACACATACACATACGTACACATATACACTCTGACACACATACACATTCTTACATACATACATACATACACACACACACACATATGCACATGTACACACGCACAGACATTCGATATTTCATGCACTTCAGTCCCAGCGGTATACCACATACGCGCACACCCTCACGCACCTGCACAAACACACACATACATATACACACACACATACGTACACATACTCTCTCTCACACACACACACACACACACACACACACATTCTTACATATATATACATACTCACACATACCTACACACACACACACAGACATTCGATATTTCATGCACTTCAATCCCAACGGTATGTCACATACGCGCGCATACACACTCTGACACACATACACATTCTTACATACATACATACATATGCACACACATGCTCACACACACACACGCACACACACACTCACTCACATACCTACACACACAGAGGTATTCCCTAGCCGCATTCACCGCACACCCACACACTGGGTTTGCCTCATTCACCCAACTCACATGATGATAATGACGACAACGACGACGATGACGACGACCACGACCACGACGAGGAGGAGGGGGGAAGAGGGAGATGAGGAGGAGGAGGAGATGATGCGATGATGAGGAAGAGGAGGAGGAGGAGATAATGAGATGATGAGGAAGTGGAGGAGGAGATGGGGAGGAGATGAGGAGGAGATGGGGAGATGATGAGATGATGAGGAAGTGGAGGAGGAGATAGGGAAGAGATGAGGAGGAGGAGGAGGAAATGATGAGATGATGAGGAAGAGGAGGAGATGGGGAGGAGATGGGGAGGAGATGGGGAGGAGATGAGGAGGAGATGGGGAGGAGATGAGGAGGAGATGATGATGATGAGGAGGAGATGATGAGATGATGAGGAAGAGGAGGAGGAGATGGGGAGGAGATGGGGAGAAGATGAGGAGGAGGAGGTGGAGGAGATGATGAGATGATGAGGAAGAGGAGGAGGAGATGAGGAGATGAGGAGGAGGGGAGGAGATGAGGAGGAGGGGAGGAGATGAGGAGGAGGGGAGGAGATGAGGAGGAGGGGAGGAGATCAGGAATAGGAGGAGATGAGGAGGAGGGGGAGGAGATGTATGGTCTTGATGACAGGGGAGTACAAGACGCCGTAAGACGATGCTGATGATGATGATGATGAAGGTGGGGGTCAAAGTCCAATTGTTTGAGACACAGCAAAGTATGATAAATGATATAATGGCTTTTTAATGACAGGTAATTATCGACTTTTGGCAGGTGTCTTTCTAGCGCCGTATGTTCTTGAAATTCCGAGAGAAATTCCCTTTTTTAGATCATTATTTTATCCAATGACGTATATTTTCGCATCGCGTGGAAATTTCCTCTCTTAAATAACGGTTTTCAAGAGACGCAGAGTTTTTCGGATTTGCAGAGGAATTTCCTCGATTCGTTTAAATGTTCGCTCGTGACGTACGTTTCTTGACACGTAAAGTACAAATTACAGGTAAGAACATTGCGACAATTATGGTGGGCGGGGGGGGGGGAGCGGCGGGGGGGGGGGAGCGGCGGGGGGGGGAGCGGCGGGGGGGGGAGCGGTGGAGGGGGAGCGGCGGGGGGAGCGGCGGGGGAGCGGTGGAGGGGGAGCGGCGGGGGGGGGGGGGGGGGGTGGGTAGTGGTGGTGGTCGACAGCGTCGGCGTTTGGGGGTTAAGGTAGTAGTGTAAAGTGGTGTATATGTTGTGGTGTGGTGACGTAGAGAGTTACAGTGTTGGTGCAATGTGTTGGTTGTGGTGTTAGTGGTAGTGGTAGTAGTGGTGGTAGTGGTGGCGGAGACAGCGGCGGCGGCGGCGGGTGGTGACGCTGATGGTGGTGGTAGTGGTGGTGGGGCTGGTGCTGGTGGTGTACAAGCTAAGGTGGTTGTGTAATGTGTTGGTAAAATAGTGTGGTGGCGATGGTGGTGGCGATGGTGGTGGCTATGATGTAGTGCACAGGATAAACTGGGAGTATAAAAGGTAGGGTAACAGAGTAATGTTTTGGCGAAGTAAGTGTGGCGGTTCGGGTGGTTGTGATGTCGGGAATAGTGGTGGTGGTGGTAGTGGTGGTGTAATTTGGATTTAAAACCTTAACCTTCATGTCAAATATCAGATATGATCCAGTATCTATGTTCAAAAGAAATGCTGTCATGATGTTCCAATCTTTTCGTTTTTCCGATCTTTTATGGAGTTTTTCCCTTTTTTTTTTTTCGTTATTATTCGAGACGTGGGGCACAACTTTCTATGTAAATACTGTCTGGAGTTCTAGGACTTTTAGGACCGACTACCCGCCTTCCATGGCGTATAAGTGACCGAGATCACAACTTTCCTCCCAAAACCAAACGTAAGTCCTAACCCAGCAAGCTTATGATCGAAGTTATTGCAGTAATAATCACCCTGTCTTTATATCTAGGATACCTCGCTCATGGGTCCTTTAAGACGGTAGAATTTTATTTGAGTGTCACTAAGCTGCTATTTCTAACAAACCGAGCTGTCGCTTAGAGGCTGTTTCATTTGTTCCTCTCGGTTACGACGACGAGGGTTCCGGTTGAACCGAATCAACGTGAAATTAACGAGTAAGTGGCTGAGCACTCCACAGACACGTGTACCCTTAACGTAGTTCTCGGGGAGATTCAGCGTGACACAGAGAGTGACAAGGCCGGCCCTTTGAAATACAAGGTATAACAGAAACAGGAAGTAAGAGTGAGAGAAAGTTGTGGTGAAAGAGTACAGCAGGGATCACCACCATCCCCTGCCGGAGCCTCGTGGAGCTTTAGGTGTTTTCGCTCAGTAAACACTCACAACGCCCGGTCTGGGAATCGAAACCACGATCCTACGACCGCGAGTCCGCTGCCCTAACCACTGGGCCATTGCGCCACCATTTGCAGTAATAATCACCCTGTCTTTATATTTAGGATACCTCGCTCATGGATCCTTTAAGACGGTAGAATTTTATTTGAGTGTCACTAAGCTGCTATTTCTAACAAACCGAGCTGTCGCCTAGAGGCTGTTTCATTTGTTCCTCTCATTGTAATTTGTAAGCTACTCTAGTCTTCTGATAAGAAACTGGCCTTCTTCTAAGGAGCAAGCCCTTCACCCAGTGGTATTGGACAATGGCTTTATGTTGCTTTTGCTAACTTTAGACTAGGTTTTGTCAAATTCAGTCTTATGATTTCTAATTATAATCTAAATGTATTTTTAAGGGCACTCCCTAAGTAAGCCTTCCTCTGTCATATTTCTGTTGTGCTTTTTCATAGTTTCCGCAGGCTGAAATTTTAAATCGTCCTCTCTATTACGTTTCGCTTTCATCATCAATGTGTTTGATAGTGTATAACGCTATTAAGGCGGCGAGCTGGCAGAATCGTTAGCACGCCGGGCGAAATGCTTAGTGGTATTTCTTCTGCTGTTACGTTGTGAGTTCAAATTCCGCCGAGGTCGACTTTGCCTTTCATCCTTTCGGAATCGATAAATTAAGTAGCAGTTACGCACTGGGGTCGATGTAATCGACTTGATCCGTTTGTCTGTCCTTGTTTGTCCCCTCTGTGTTTAGCTCCTTGTGGGCAATAAAGAAACAGGTGTTTCGTCTGCCGTTACGTACTGAGTTCAAATTCCGCCGTGGTCGACTTTGCCTTTCATCCTTTCGGGGTCGATAAATTAAGTACCAGTTACGCACTGGGGTCGATATAATCGACTTAATCCGTTTGTCTGTCCTTGTTTGTCCCCTCTACGTTTAGCTCCTTGTGGGCAATAAAGAAATATGTATAACGCTATTATTAATTTGTATTTGTGTTATTTTTGTTTGTATTTTTCAAATATTTTCTCAATTACGAAAATGCATGTGAAAAAAATCCTACGATATTATTATATCAATAAATATTGGCATCTTATCAATAAATATTGGCAATACACATTGTGCTATCAATCTGTATTCGTCTTTCTGTATTCCATTGCTTCGTTGATCATCTGTGTCTTCACATCACTCAGATCCTTTCAAATATTAATAGATTCCAGCAGTTAATTTCCTTTTTCTAAAACAGGTTTATGAAAGCCATCCAGCAATCTCAGCAGGGGCGATGGACAACCTGGGACGCTGCAATGCATAAATCTCTCACGTGTTAACGACGTGTGGCACATGGCGCCACTCAGATTGAGCTTCATAATAAGAGCAACTTACGGCTAGCTTCCATCAAACACCAACCTTGTAAAGTGGGGCATGGAAGACGTGTCAATATTCCCCTGTGCAAGGACAAACCCCAGTCAATGGACCGTGTCCTGAGTTCCTGTAAGACCGCTCCCGCTCTCGCTGATGGTAGATACGCATGGGTACACAAGATTGCTGGAAGAATTGACCAATTCAATCTGGAACCAAATGCAGTAGGACACAACCAAATCAAAAGTGGCCTTCATAACTGTTATATCGCACGTTCCGATGACCTCTACTAAACTCTGACGTCTAGACTTCTCCCTCTATATCTACGTATTGGGCTAACCTACTTCATCGTCTGGGGGCGTCCACACAACAATAACCAAAGAAGGAAATGAGTGGGCTGGAGCGAAGAAGATAACTGGATATGAATTTGTGGACGCGATGATTCCTAGGAAATAGCTGCAGACATCGATGAGAAGCACAGGAACTACAAAGAGTTCCTAACCAAGAATGGTTTGAGACCTGATATCGTCATATGTTCTGAACAGGGTGCCGAAGTGATTTTCATTGAATTGTCAGTACCATACAAGAGCCACATAGATGAGCAGCAAATATGGTAGGTAGGCAAAGCAGCTAGGGTGTGAGGGTTTCCACTATACTGTGAAACCAGTTGAATTTGAATTGCACGCATTCCTGGCTGCATTAACCAGTTAGCTACGCAGACAATTGAGTATCAAAGGCCACGGAAGAACTGCCCCAATCAAACGCTTGTCTGATGTTGCTGAAAAGAGCTAAATGAGGATATGGGTGAAGAGAAATGACCAATGGACCTAGTTATGGATTTCATTGTTTATTTACAGGAATCGAAGGAAGAGAACTGGTTCCTTCATTGGTGAGAGTGGCCTAGTGGGCTGAAACACAGCTATGGGAACATAAGTTCACAAAAAGAATGAGCTAGCTTCAAATTTCGCTGGAGACAGGGTTTTGGAAAGCAGCAGGAGGACACCTAGGAGTCATGGCTCGGGTGAGCCCTTCCCCCGTAGAGGTATAAGGGCCGAAACCACTTTTCGGGAAGGAGTTTTTCCTCTGAAGATCTCCCCTGCTGTGCGCTCGCCTTGCGGCGAGTTTCTGTTATTTTTTTTATTCGATAAATTCTCACTCCTCTTGCCGCCTTACAGGTTTGTAGATTAACAGTTTTTCTTTCAGATCTTGTAATTCAGATTTCGCTTCTACGTTTGACAGCTTTGAAGTAGAAATGAGCAACCATTGTCGTTAAGACATATTATGAATGGTGCGGATCAGTGAGACAGTGGAACGCCGAATTAAATAAAACAAGAGCACTCAGAGAGCACAAACCACCGTCAAGGCAACACCAACGTTCTAGTGGAGTCGCAATGGCCCAATGGTTAGAGCAGCGGACTCGCGGTCATAAAAACGCGGTTTCGATTCACGGTCCGGGCATTGTGAGTGTTTATTGAGCAAAAACACCTAAGCTCAACGAGGTTCCGGCGGGGAGGGGTGGTGAACTCCGCTGTACTCTTTCACCACAACTTTCACACTTTCTTCCTACTTCTCCACAAAGCAGAGGAACCATGGTGTAACCCACTATGGTGTGGTAAACTTTCAGACCCTAGTCTAGATTACGAATCCTCTGTGACCCAGGATGGTTCAGCTCTCCACCCGTTAAAAGCCACCGTTTACGGAATGATGATAACAATGTAGCTTTCGCGCCCGTGCAACCGCCAGTCTATCGCGTGTGATGGGTGGATCTTCATGTTGCCACACGCATTATTAACTTAGAGTAGGCTCGAATTAGAGATTATTCTTTGTGGCTAATGACGTGAGTCCTGATTAGAAGAAGAAGAAGAAGAAGAAGAAGAAGAAGAAGAAGAAGAAGAAGAAGAAGACGACGACGACGACACCAACGTCCTCTCAACGTTTCGCCAAGAGATGATTTTTAAAATGAGATTATCTAAAATAAACTCGATTGCTCTCACAAACGAAAATACTAAAAATGAACCCGACCGCTCTCAAAAATTAAGTAAAACAAAAACGGAAAAAATAATCCATAATCCTTGTAATCCTGTACCGAATCGATCCCAAAATTTAATCAGTTCGTGCCAGTCACGAGGCCAAATATCCCTGAATGTTTCATCCGAATCCATCCAGCGGTTCTCGAGATACCTTATCCACGGACAAACAAACAAACAAACAAACACGACTGAAAACAATACCTCCGCCTTAGCGAAGGCGGAAGTAATAAAGTGTATAACTAATGAACCGCATTTGTCCCATTCCTTGTTCATACCTCATAGCTAGTAATTTGGACTCTCCCATCAATACCTTACAGCTAAAAGTTTGAGCTCTTCCTTACAATTGACTCGACTTCATTTAGAAGATAAACTTTGCATGCAAGATCTTTAATTGCATTTTTCTTTTCAGACGAAGAGTCCAATCTCAAACGCCACACATTCATGTATGAAGCAACGTGGGACCGCCAAGACAGCAAAAGAGCTTCTATTCAGTCGTTCTACTTGCTAGAAATAGCAGCCAGTTCTTTAATTGACACACAGCCGTGTGAAGAGAAAAATACATGGGACAACGTAGCTCCTAATATACAAAATATCTCTATGGTCAACCTCCAACGCAGGATACCTCATATCTCCAAATTATGCAAAAGCCTGTAGAAGTAAAACCATATTCGTGTGCTTATAACATGCATACAATTCTAAATCTAGTGCGTAAACATTACAAACGATAGTTGAACACCAAGAGAAATAAAAACATTCGGTGTAAAAAGTAAAGACACGAAACCCATTAACATATTAAACAAAAGCATAAGACATTCAATTGCTTTAGCTCAACAAAAACAGTTTAGTGTATTCCTAAATATTATCAAAACATCCTGGTCCCCGAAACAATAAGGACAACACGCGAGCATTACAATTAAAGTTTCTTTATATCTTAAACAACCCACACTATTTCTTTACTACCCATAAAGGGCTAAACACAGAGAGGACAAACAAGGACAGACAAACGGATTAAGTCGATTACATCGACCCCGGTGTGTAACTGGTACTTATTTAATCGACCCCGAAAGGATGAAAGGCAAAGTCGACCTCGGCGGAATTTGAACTCAAAATGTAACGGCAGACGAAATACCTATTTCTTTACTACCCACAAGGGGCTAAACACAGAGGGGACAAACAAGGACAGACAAATGGATTAAGTCGATTATATCGACCCAGTGCGTAACGGGTACTTATTTAATCGACCCCGAAAGGAGGAAAGGCAAAGTCGACCTCGGCGGAATTTGAACTCACAACGTAACGACAGACGAAATACCTATTTCTTTACTACCCACAAGGGGCTAAACACAGAGGGGACAAACAAGGACAGACATAGGTATTAAGTCGATTACATCGACCCCAGTGCGTAACTGGTACTTAATTTATCGATCCCGAAAGGATGAAAGGCAAAGTCGACCTCGGCGGAATTTGAACTCACAACGTAACGCAG
This sequence comes from Octopus sinensis, assembly GCF_006345805.1. Lineage (NCBI taxonomy): Eukaryota > Metazoa > Mollusca > Cephalopoda > Octopoda > Octopodidae > Octopus > Octopus sinensis. Next base: position 198,541,142 of record NC_042998.1, on the reverse strand, counting down.
ACGAAATACCGCTAAGCATTTCGCCCGGCGTGCTAACGTTTCTGCCAGCTCGCCGCCTTTAAACAACTCACACTAACAGCATATCCACATAGCAAACAACACTAATTCTTCTCTTGACATCACATTATGTTCCATCTCTTAGCTAACACAATCACATGCCAAACAATTCCTCAACTCTCCTCCGACCTTTTATATATAACTAGCAGTATCTCCCGGCGTTGCTCGGGGTTTTTTCGATCCTTTAGAATTGAAATTTTTGAAAAGTAAAAATTTTGCATTATGTAGCTTGTTATTCTCTTTAAGTGAACATTTTTCTGGTTGAAATACACCGAAAAATGGCGACACAGCAGTCAAAAGATCTTTAAAAAATAAGGATTTTCATAGAAAAAAAAGCACCTTTTTGATGTAAATAATTTTTGGTGTTAACATGGTCCAATTTGAATTTTTTATTCTACGGAAGGAAGAGCAAGCCTTCTTCTATCATACTCTCAATTTTGGTTAACTTGCTCTGCAGGGTCTCGGAGGAGATAGTATTAGTTGAAGGCTACGAAATCTGCCATACGCAGACAACTTCAGCTTTATATAGAGAGAGATTACAGTGCACTCACGCCAAGAATAAATTAGAAGCACTTTCAGAGTCTTCAAAACAAAAAGCTAGAGGAATTGTTTTCGTTAAGAGATACACATAAGTTGTGTAGAAATCAATTAAATATCACAGTTACCAACATAGATTCTGGACTACATACGTAACTGTAAATTATCCCCACCAAAAAAAAAACATCCCAAATGACAAAGAAATACAAACTCAATTGAACGAGCTAATGTGTAATTCTCTAGATAACTGTTCAACCCGTAAAAAGCAGCGGCCAAATCTCCCTCAAATCTTTCTTTTAAAAAATGGGGCATTGAATAAAGTAGTTTAGAAAAACATTTTTAAAAATCGGAATGGTTTCAGTTTGATCTTTTTCTTCTTTTTTTTTCTTTTTTTGGGGTTTTTTTTTGGGGGGGGGGGTCTTTTTTTTATCGTGCGTCTGCTCAAGCAAGATTGACTTGGAGCCTGTCCACAACAAACTCTGTTACACTGCTGAAATAGCAAACCTGGGGGGAAAATATTAGGGTAAATTTCAAATACACAACAAAATTAAATTCTGTAACAATTTATCAATAAGAAAAATAACAAAAGATCTTAACCATAGAAAACTGAAAACTGACAATTATTCGCACAAAGCAAGCAGTTAAGAATACAACAGAAGCAACAGCAAGCATATTTCATGTCACCAAAACAAGCCTCAAGTAACATGTCACATTTCAACAGTAAGCAAATTCATTAATCTTGAGTACTTCTCCAAAATCAGAGACAAAAACATACAAAGAAGGCTGTAAATATTTCTTCCTTGCTTTGGTAAAGGGGTCAACGTCGAAAGCGGTATAAAAATCTAGATGCAGTAAAGGTCTAAGGAAATAAATAAAAAAAATATATAAACCTCACGGTCTGACAGTTATACAAACATACACAACACTCACAAACAAGCTCAAAGCAGTGAAAAAAATCAATATCCATAAACTGGAGAAGAGGTCATCAAAATTTTTAATCTTAACTTTGTAAGGTAAGGCAAAACTATGACAAGCGGCTTCTTGATTGGTTTACCTATTTATCTTTGGTGAAATGCATCCTTAATAGCCTTTTCCTTAAATGACACAGGAAAATTAATAGGTTCTTATTCATTCACTGGATGTAGTTCTGCTGCTTATAGATTTGGATGTAACGGAATTGCTTGCTCTTAAATTGTATGAAATGCCTTTCTGGCCCCCTCTTTCGTAATTTTAGACCACTACATTTCATCACAGTAATCGACTGACCTATTTCCTAAACTTAATAGAAACTTATCCATTTTGTCTTTCTTAAAAGCTATCGTAAATCTAAAAGAGCTTTTAAACTGAAAAACAAGTGTAACGACTATGTGTGTGAATATCTTCTCTGGACCTTTTGGGGGTGCGAGAAGCAATCACTTTCCGTTGCTTTAATAATCCAGATTCTCTGCCATGGTGAAGGCACCAACACGCGCGAAATAGAAAATGGACGGTGCGCGCGCGCGCCGCTGTACAGGATCACTACAGAGCTCCACCCCAGTGCGAAGCACGACACAAAATTCCCTGTAGTGACTATAAAACTCAAGGTGGATACCAGATAACCAAATAGCACACAATATAATAAAATGGCAAAATTTACATCATACATAAGAAATTTACCAAAAGGAAAAAAAATACTCAAAATGAGCAAAGATCAAAGGTGCATGCGTGAAGGTGGATACGTCACAAAGTATAGAGCCTTCCGCTGACCAGCGGAAGGAAAGCAAACTCACAGTTAATGTACCTAGGCGAAATTAAAATCCAACTTCTCTAAAGGTGGTTGATCCTGCGAAATAGCAGTTAAATCAATTGCTGCAGGAGAGGAAATGGAATCGACAGATAGATCGCTAGTAACACAAAAGGCAAAAGTGCAAGCATGCTGGTGTGATGCGCGACACAGATAATTTTCTCTGTTAATTACGTGATCAACAGGGGTCTAACAGGGAAAAGAATTAAACTAACGCAAACGTGTTGCAAAAACAAGGCAGTACACGTGCGGAGCAAAGGCGCATGAAATGCAACAGGGCTTGCCAGACCGAAAAACAGCAATGAATATGCCAGTGGTTGAGCGATTATATGCCTCGTTCGTACAGGAACAAAAGTATGGCATGCCGGCGCGTTATAATGGACAAACAACCCTCTCTATGTATACGTGACCGACCTAGGGTCTACAGAAATGAGGTGTGTCCACAAAGGCAAATTAGCATGGAAAAACAAACGAGAAAAGCATGTGTGACGTATGTATGTGAGAGAGATAGCATTTATGTGTGTGTACGTGTGTGCGACAAAAATACAACAAGGTGAATGCGAGCAAAAATAAAAATACAGCGCATAGAAAAAAATGTCTCTCAGGGCTATTTCAGACAATGGAGTTAATTTACCAGTCTCTAATAGCCTGATGCACAATAGCAGTTCGTTCTGTAACAGAATGTTGAGATCACAAATGCAGATGCCGATTGGACACATATCGTGTAACGGTTGTGGCTTCAATGCTGTGACAGGTTAACTAGAACAGAAGAATCTCGCAGATAGTGCTGGGCTGTTAATTCCTTGGTGTGCCATGCACAAACAGCAAGTGGGCTAAACTTCCGCGAGTTGCTATGTACATCTTGGTCGACGGTGTTGAAAGGCGACGTTGGTGGTGGAAGGCGACTGTAGTGGACTTGAGACAACATTGTTCTTAGTGGTGATGGCGACGAAGATAACGACGACGTGAAGTTCTAAGACGACGATGATGATGACGAAGGCAGAGAAAAAGCATCGATGATATGATGGCGTCCGTCATTATGTTGAAGAATAAAAAAGGCTCCTTCTATAACTGTCCGAGGGGACCGGAAACAAATCGTCGAAAGATGAATGCGTAGAGTTAATCGTGTTCAGACTTAGCAGAAAAACTGGATTTCTTTGTTGTTAAATGATCTCTGGTTTTAGACCAGAATCACGTCGGGGTCACCAGTGTAACGACTATGTGTGTGAATATCTTCTCTGGACCTTTTGGGGGTGCGAGAAGCAATCACTTTCCGTTGCTTTAATAATCCAGATTCTCTGCCATGGTGAAGGCACCAACACGCGCGAAAAGGAAAATGGACGGTGCGCGCGCGCGCCGCTGTACAGGATCACTACACAAGTGTATCTATCGCCCCCGGAGGATTATCTTTTAGCATAAGAAGGTTGATTCCTATTAGTTACATGAAAGATTATAGTAACTTTTGATGTGTAAAAATTGCTGTAATCCATAACTTCAAGCTATTCAACATCAAATATATTTTATTTATAAAAACGGTGAGCACATATGTATACGACACTTTCGTGATAATTAACATAAAATAAATCAGAGAATATTCAATACTACAAACAGAATCTGCAGATATACCGACCAGCAAAAGATTTTTTACGTTGTCGCTCGGCCTATAAGAAATAGCAGTTAATTCTCCCTCAAATCACACCCGTCTGTCTTGAAAACTGAAGAATGCATAGCTAAGAGGTTATAGCTGAAACGCTTTTGATCTTAGCTCTGCTTGATCAAGGCTAATTCGGGAACAAACAATAGCAGATAGACTGGTTATTTAAAAAAATATATGACAACACAGCCTTCCCCTATTGTGATTTTGTGTATGTGGTCTTCGGCTAGTTAGGGAAATGGTGTATTTGGAGTTATGCATTTGTAAAGGACATCAAATCATTTAGCCAATAACCCATGTATCATTAGTTTGCTCTATCAAAGCGAACCTAGAGTTATACAACATCTAGTCTGGCTTAGCAAATCTAGCGAATGTCTTTGTTTTACTCAGGTTTTATTTCAATATTTGAGAATTACCAATAATGATCTCTAGCAAAGAACCAAATAGTTCCCCGCAAAAGAAGCAGTCATGAGAGAAATGACATACATGGTAAAGGCTGGAGTGGCATTTGCTGTTAAGACTACTCTTGTGGATAAGTTGGAAGAATTTCCAGTCGGGATAAACGAGCGTCTTATGTCAATGAGAATTCCTTTGGTTAAAGGAAATTATGTGACCTTGGTGAGTGTGTATGCTCCAACTATGTGCTCTACTGATGACGAAAAAGTTTCTTTCTACCATGCTTTGAGGGGAATTATAAGAAATATCCCTCGGCCAGACAAAGTCATTATACTGGGTGACTTTAATGCCAGAGTGGGTAGGGATTTTAACACATGGACTGTAATTGGAAAGTATGGGGTGGGAAAGTGTAATAGTAATGGCATGCTTTTGCTGCAGATGTGTGAGGAGCTGCGTCTGTGTGTTACCGATACCATATTTCAACAAAAGAATAAGTTTAAGACTACATGGATGCACCCTGCATCTAAAGAATGGCATATTCTGGATTACATCCTTGTTAGGGTGCGTGACAGATGAGATGTGTGTTCGTGTCCTTCGTGGAGCTGAGTGTTGGACTGACCACCGCCAGGTACGCGCAAAAGTGGAATTAATCACAAAACGTAAAATCCAGGCTGCAGGTATTACCCTGCCTAAAAGACTGAATGTTGATTGCCTTAGGTGTAATAGTGTGAAGAGAACTTTACGAGAGGAAATGAATGCTGCAGATATTGGGGAGGATTGGCCGACCCTTAAAAAGTCAGTTTATGATATAGGCAAGAAAGTTCTGGGATTGATATAAAGAAAGCATCAAGAATGGTTTAAAGAAGAAGATGAACATATAGATGATTTATTGGTTGATAAAAGACGTACTTTGTCACGCTATTTGTCAGCAAATTCACAGGGGAGAGAAGTATTGCATAGGAAACTCAAGGATGTAAAATCACGTGTGAGGCGAAGGCTCTCTCAGATGAGGGATACGTGGTGGAGTAAGAAGGATGATGGGATACAGGCGGCGTCGGATTCCAATAACACAAAGCTGTTGTATGGTCACTTGCGAGATGTTTATGGACCGACGTCTTCTCTGATGACACCACTTCGAAGCAGGGATTGTAAAGAACTTCGTGATTCACAAGGAATTCTACGAAGGTGGCGAGAACACTTTGATGAACTTTTGAATCAGCAGTCTGTAGCTAGTGAGGATGTTCTCAATCTCATCCCTGAATTACCTGTTAAGGCGGCTCTCGCAGAACCACCAAAGTTGGAAGAAGTTGCGGTAGCTGTCTCAAAGATGAATAATGGGAGGTCTCCGGGCATGGATATCATACATGCGGAGTTGTTACAGCATGGTGGTCAGAAACTTCTGCAACAATTTCACTCCTTGTTTGGTAAGATATGGACTAGTGAATCTGTACCTGAGGACTGGAGAGATACAGTAATGGTGGTCTTATATAAGGGAAAGGATAACAGGAATGATTGTGATAACTATAGGGGAATATCATTGCTTTCTGTCATAGGAAAGGTTTTGTGCAGGGTACTTCTAGATCGTCTGCTGAAATACGTTGCAGATTATATTCTTCCAGAAAGTCAATCTGGTTTTCATGTGGGACGCATCACTGCTAATGTGATCTCTTCAGCTAGACAGCTTCAGGAGAGGTGTGTGGAGCAAGGTCTGGATTTTTCATACCGTTAATAGAAATGCACTGTGGAAAGTCCTCTAGAAACTTGGTTGTCCTGAAAAGTTCTTTGCTTTGGTTAGGTCTTTTCATGAAGACATGAAGTGTAGGATTAATGTTGGAGGGAAAATGTCGGCGCCCATTTCAATACAAAATGGAGTGAAACAGGGCGATATTCTGGCACCGACCCTATTTGCCATATATTTTGCGATGGTGTTCTGTATTGCATTCAGAAACTGCAGAAACGGTGTTTACATCCATTATCGAACCTCTGGCAGCATATTTAATATCAGGCGCTTTGCTGCAAAAACAAAGGTATTTACCTCTATCATAAGAGACCTTTTGTATGCAGATGGTTGTGAGCACACACAGAGATTGATATGCAACACATTTTGACTGCATTCCCTGATGCTTGCACTGCCTTAGGATTGACAGTCAATCTCAAGAAAACTGTTGTCATGCATCAACCTGCCCCTGGTAAGCAGTATAGTGAACCAAATATCTATGTGTATGGTAAACGACTTGGCGTAGTTAATCAGTTTGTCTACCTGGGAAGCACTATTAATAAATATAGCAATTTGGATAGTGAAATTCCATACAGAATTAGAAAAGCAAGTGGTGCATCCACCTGCAGCAGGTGGATGTACAACCGGAAGGCTAGAAAAACGCCTCTGGAGTCGGTGAGACATATGCAGGAAGACAATGATAAAGGTACACAAGGCATGTGTGCTCTCTTCTCTTCTTTATGCCTGCGAGACGTGGGTCACATATCGATACCACCTTAAACAACTGGACCGTCTCCATAAGATGTGTCTCAGACGGATCTATGGCATTAAGTGGGATGACCGCATCAGTGATCTTGAGATATTGGAAAGCTCTCGGTGTGAAAGTATAGAAGCTCTTGTGTTAAAGCAAAGGCTCGGATGGAGTGGTCATCTGGTCAGGATGAAGGATTCAAGGATGCCAAAACAACTCTTTTATGGAGAGTTAGCTAAAGGAGAACGACCTCCACATAAACCAAAAAAGAGGTATAAAGACTTGAGGAAGGCTTCCTTAAGAGGGTGGAGAAGGATTGTGCACGAGGGGACAGCTACTTTTGAGAAATCTCGAGTTGCACATGAGAAAGTAAGGAGGGATGTCAGGAAGAGCATCGCTGTTACACTTCCACATGGTAAGGGTCTTCATATAATGCTGACATGCAGTGTCCTGAAGTTGGCGGAGAGCTTCCGCCTTGTAGAGGTACGTGTGCCACACCACCACGTCTCCACCCTTGTCGGCCAGTTTATGATGATGTCCGTGCCGCGTCGGTGACATCGAAGGGCCGAGAGTTCGGCTGGAGAGATGTTCAGATGTCAGGGACGTCTGGAAAAGTCAAACCGGTCCACAACTCGCTCGCAGGCGCCCGCAAAAAGATCGACAGCTTGGAACTGGCCAGGAACTGGCGTCCATCAGGACGGTCGGCAGCCCAGGTAGATGGAGGTGGAGTGTCGCGTAAAAGCGCACACAACCTAACGCGGCGCACAAAGCTATGGATATCGGCATGAGGCTGAAATTCGTTGCTGGATGGGGTGGGGGGGGATGAAGCGCAGACCCCCTACAGAGGAGGGAGCGCGCCACCTCAGAGAGGAGAAGATCTGGAGGAATGGTAACAACAGACTGAAGAGAAGAGGTGGATGGGACAAAAGTAGGAGGGTTATGGGGTGGTGGAAGGCTGGGAAGGAGGGGATGAGGGGTATGTGTGTGCGGGGTTTGGAGGGACGGGAGGAGCGTATCAGGGAGGGAGAGGGGTAGGGGAGGAGTTGGTGTAATGGAATCAGATGTGATGGAATGGAGGAGTGGAGTTTACGTTGTTTGGTGTGAGCGAAAAACTGATGAAAGAAATGATTTAAATGAATTATGTAATGTAACGTTGTGTTTGCATGGGAGAGCGACTGAGAGGAGAAGATGGAAAAAGCAAGAGTGAGATACACACATATATATATATGTGTGTGTATATATATGTATGTATGTATGTATGCATGTATGTATGTATGTATGTATGCATGTATGTATGTATGTGTATATGTATATATGTATATGTATGTATATATGTATGTATATATATATATATGTGTGTGTATATATATATATATATATATCTGTGTGTGTGTGTAAATATATATATATATATGTATATATGTATGTATGTTCGTATGTGTGTGTACGTGCGTGTGTGTGTATGTCTGTGTATGTGTGTGTGTGTTTGACCCCACCACAGCTTGACAAGCGGTATTGATGTTCTTACTTCTTATGTAACTTAGCGGTTCAGCCAAAGCAACCTATGGAATTAGTACCAAGCTTTAAAAAATAAGTACTAAAAATTCTCCAAGGCTCTGTCCCAGCAAGACCGCAGTCTAATGACAGGAACAAGTGAAAGATACAAAGACACGAGATATTATTCTGAGATATTACTGTTAAAGATATAAACCACCACAAGGAGGCGGCGAGCTGGCAGAAACGTTAGCACGCTGGACGAAATGCGTAGCCGCATTTCGTCTGCCGCTACGTTCTGAGTTCAAATTCCGCCGAGGTCGACTTTGCCTTTCATCCTTTCGGGGTCGATAAATTAAGTACCAGTTACGCACTGGGGTCGACTTAATCGACTTAATCCGTTTCTCTGTCCTTGTTTGTCCCGTCTGTGTTTAGCCCCTTGTGGGTAATAAAGAAATACGTATTTTGTCTGCCGTTACGTTCTGAGTTCAAATTCCGCCGAGGTCGACTTTGCCTTTCATCCTTTCGGCGTCGATTAAATAAGTACCAGTTACGCACTGGGATCGATATAATCGACTTAATCCATTTGTCTGTCCTTGTTTGTCCCCTCTGTGTTTGGCCCCTTGTGGACAGTAAAGAAATATGTAAACCACAACAAGAGTAGTGTACTGCAACATGATTGACACAATATTACGTTTAATGAGATCAACATTACCTTCTTTACGCCTCTGAAATATTGTTGTTTGTTCCTTCTCGAGCGACTTCTAGCTCATAAGGGCCGGTTTCCCGGTTTCCTTGGCGTATAGGTTCCCCACCTGGACAGGATGCCGGTCCGCCGCAGGTAAGCTGCAAGATGCAGGAGGAGAGAGTGAGGCGTGGGGGGAAGGGAATCTTTTTTTCTTCACAAATGTAAAGAAACCCAATCTGTTTCTTAAACGAGGGACATATTCATACGGCACAGAATATCTTTCACCTCAATAGACGTCATTGATTGGTTGAAATTGCAGAAATTGAAGAATAAAAACAACAAATATCTTACAAGCTATAGAATTTTCTCAATAAAGCCAAGAGAAAAAGATGTTTTATAAACACATTCTACCAGTATACGAAGTTTAAAAGTGTTTAGTTACGTGGAAATTATTTTTAAAAACTGCCGGTCAAACCGAAAAGATCCCAGCGCGAGCCTTAGCAGTAACTAAATAACGTTGAACGGCCAAGAATTAATGCGTTTTTTAAAATTAATAAAACGAAGTGAAAAAATGTTGATAATCTTCTTCAGGGGAAGTAATTCTTATTATCAACAATGTCATTACAACGTTGTTCGTTTCATATTAAGAAATCTTGGCTTTTCGTTGGAAATAATCAGAAAGAAAACAGTTAAAGGATTCTACACGATGATTAATGAAAACTTGGCTACGTGAAGTAACTGGACATACTTGTAAGAACATTGTCTTCCAACCTATTTTTTTGTTGATCGGAAATTAACTTTTTTTATTCAACACCTTAACACAAACATGGGCTTTTTATTATCATATATATATATTATAAACCGCTTATTTGTTCCAGATCTTAATATTAGATAAAGTCAGAGAGAGAGAGAGAGACGTTTGTTCACATGGCACTTCTTAACAGATCAAAGAAGCATGGGGTTTTTTTTTTTATCATTACAACATCGCTCAATTGATAATTAAATTAAATTAAATAGACCGATGGCAACGTATATGTGTACGGTGAAATAGGAACTGAACAGTCACGAATATACAATCCAACGTGCATCTATGTGTATATATATATATATACAGACACACACACACGTGCGCGTTGGATTGTATATATGTGTATGTATGTATAACCTTATATTTGTCGAGTCCAAGTACAAGGTCAAATGGAAGTGGAAGCTAGTTATATTTAGGTAGTTATTGGTTTTTGATAAAACAGGAAAACTTGGTATTTTATTTTATAGTTCACTGATCCTATCAGATTGTATACATCTCTGTAAATCTTAAGGAATTGTTTTTATCGAGTCTGACAAAAACTGAAAGTAGAGTTTGCCTAACTGATATTAACTAAAGCTAAAGAAGTTTTTTTTTCCCTCGTATTTAATTAATTTAAAATTCTTCGGCTTAATTATTTTTGTCTGTTTGCTTTCCTCTGTTTTGTTTTTATTACATTTATTACCTGTCAGTAACGACAGTTTAATAACTCGATCTCGATGTAACTTCCACAGTTCTAAGAGGACCCACACCAGTCAAGGACAATATTACTCTGACAAATATTTACGTATGAGAAGGACTGGGGTTGTGTGTATGTGGGGTAACTTAGCTTTCATCCTTTTGAACCCGATAGGACTCTACCCCGCCTTTGTGTAACCTATAAGGAATTACTATTTTCTTTATTTCGTGCACTGGAAAACACTATTGAATGAATGTAATGGTCGATCACTCTGAAGGCGGCGAGCTGGCAGAATCGTTAGCACGTCGGACGAAATGCTTTGCGGTATTTCGTCTGTCTTTACTTCCGAGTTCAAATTCCGCCGAGGTCGACTTTGCCTTTCATCCTTTCGGGGTCGATAAATCAAGTACCAGTTGCGCACTGGGGTCGATGTAATCGACTTAATACCTATGTCTCCTTGTTTGTCCCCTCTATGTCTATCCCCTTGTGGATAGTAAAGAAATAGGTATTTCGCCCGTTGCTACGTTCTACGTTCAAATTCCGCTGAGGTCGACTTAGTCTTTCATCCTTTCGGGGTCGGTAAACTAAGTACCAGTTGCGTACTGGGGTCGATCTAATCGACTGGCCCTTTACCCCAAAATTTCGGGCCTTGTGCCCAGAGTATAAAAGAATGGTCTCGATCACTTATTCTCCCTAAAAGAGTGTTCACACCGCTGTCGATGCAAGGGACACAATTAGCAATTAATGCGGTGTCATATCAACGAAGTTTCCTTGTAAATTATGATTTTAATATTATACACCGAAGATAGTCAAACGCAATGTTTTATTCTACCTGCCTATAATTAACAATTAATGAATGGAGGAGTGTATTTTTAAGTGGATTATGCCTTCGTATTAAATCTATTGATAAATCTCAAATTATTAGAGATGGTTTGATTTCATAGCTTTTTTTTCTAATTCTTCCACTTCTCTATACAGATACCACTGCGGTGCCTCCACTCTATGGCTGTCAGCTTGATAGGTCCACTATATATCTGGAAGCACTCCGTCGGTTACGACGACGAGGGTTCCGGTTGATCCGAATCAACGGAACAGCCTGCTCGTGAAATTAACGTGTAAGTGGCTGAGCACTCCACAGACACGTGTACCCTTAACGTAGTTCTCGGGGATATTCAGCGTGACACAGAGAGTGACAAGGCCGGCCCTTTGAAATACAGGTACAACAGAAACAGGAAGTAAGAGTGAGAGAAAGTTGTGGTGAAAGAGTACAGCAGGGATCACCACCATCCCCTGCCGGAGCCTCGTGGTGCTTTAGGTGTTTTTTCGCTCAATAAACACTCACAACGCCCGGTCTGGGAATCGAAACTGCGATCCTATGACCGCGAGTCCGCTGCCCTAACCGCTGGGCCATTGCGCCTCCACACTATATATCTATACCTTGTTTGATTGGTAAATTATTTAATTATTCTAGACAGGTTTGATGCAGACTGAAATAGATCGGCATATCATTGATGAAGCTGCAAATGGTGACGAAAGGCCTTTATCAAAAATAGTTGTGGGTTTATTATTGGCACAATGATCCGGCCAAGAACTTTTAGTCGAGCAAATCGACCCCGGGTCTTATTCTTTGTAAGCCCAGTACTTATTCTATCGGTCTCTTTTGCCGAACCGCTAAGTGACGGGGACGTAAACACACCAGCATTGGTTGTCAAGCAATGCTAGGGGGACAAACACACACACATAAACACACACACATACATATACACATATACGACAGGCTTCTTTCAGTTTCCGTCTACCAAATCCACTCACAAGGCATTGGTCGGCCCGGGGCTATAGCAGAAGACACTTGCCCAAGATGCCACGCAGTGGGACTGAACCCGGAACCATGTGGTTGGTTAGCAAGCTACTTACCACACACCCACTCCTGCACCTATTATTCTTTTTATGCACATTTTTGTTGTTTTTTTTTACTGGTTTCCAGCTCAACGTTTCTGTTTCTTATAAATATTTGGTTGATAATTATTTTGTTTTGCTTTTTTTCTAGGATCACTGTCAACAAAATGTCTCCTTGTGTCATACAAGGAATCTGCTGCGTTAGAAGATTAGTATTATCGAAAGTAATTCTGCCTCCGGATCTTTTCCAAAGATTACACCAAGTCCATAGACTGTCACACTTGTCATTGCAACAGCCTTTTCGAACTCTCTCGTTGTCATCACTCAGATATGGCAAAAAAGAAAAACAAGAACAAATTGACAAAGAGAAGAGGTTGATAGTCCGCTCAGAGGATTATTTTGATCAATTTGCAGAAAAGGAAAAGAACCGTGCCATGTTCAAAGCAGCAGTGGATGGTTATGTTATGAAAGAAAATGTATACCGCCGTGGTCATGTGGAATTTGCTTATGCCGCAGTCAACAAGCTTAAAGAATTTGGCTCAGAAAGGGACCTACCATCGTATAAGAAAATTCTTGAAGTCTTTCCCAAATATAAGATGATCCCCAAAAATGCATGGCAAGTGGAGATGATGCACTATCCAAAACAGCAGCAATGCGCAATTGATATTTTGGATACAATGGAACATAATGGTAAGTCAGGAATGAAAAATTGGCAGAATATTTGAAGTCTCAATAACCATTAACATCATCACTATCATTATTCTCTCTTTTACTCTTTTACTTGTTTCAGTCATTTGACTGCAGCCATGCTGGAGCACCGCCTTTTAGTTGAGCAAATCGACCCCGGGTCTTATTCTTTATAAGCCCAGTACTTATTCTATCGGTCTCTTTTGCCGAACCGCTAAGTGACGGGGACGTAAACACACCAGCATCGGTTGTCAAGCAATGCTAGGGGGACAAACACAGACACACACACATACATATATACATATATATATACACATATACGACAGGCTTCTTTCAGTTTCCGTCTACCAAATCCACTCACAAGGCATTGGTCGGCCCGGGGCTATAGCAGAAGACACTTGCCCAAGATGCCACGCAGTGGGACTGAACCCAGAACCATGTGGTTGGTTTGCAAGCTACTTACCACACAGCCACTCCTGCGCCTATTATTCTTTTTTTATTTTTATTCTTTTACTTGTTTCAGTCATTTTGACTGTGGCCATGCTGGAGCACCACCTTTAGTCAAACAAATCGACCCCAGGACTTATTCTTTGTAAGCCTGGTACTTATTGTATCAGTGTCTTCTGCTGAACCACTAAGTTACGGGGGATGTAAACACACCAACATCAGTTGTCAATTGGTAGGAGGGTGCAGACAAACTAGACACAAAGACACACAAGATGGGCTTCTTTCAGTTTTCATCTACCAAATCCACTAACAAGGCTCTGGTTGGCCCAAGGCTACAGGAAACGACACCTGCCCAAGGTGCCACACAATAGAACTGAACCTGGAACCACGTGGTTGGGAAACAAACTAGTGAAATTATTTTTTGTTATTAACAAAATCAAAATCATTTACAATTTTGAATCCTAGCTTTGCCTTTCATTGTTTCTGGGTCAGTAGAATAAAAGTACCAGTCATGTACTGGGGTCACATGATGTCAACTGATTTCCTTCCCTTGAAATTGTCGGCAGTGAGCCTAAACCAGGACCCTTAATTATTGCACTTGTTATTATTCTTATTTACCCTCCAGCATCTATTTCTTGTTTCTCTCCCTCTTCCTTCATTTCTCTCACTCCCCTCTCCCCACAGCTTCTCTTCCCCCTTAACACCCCTTCTTGTCTTTCTTCTCCTGACCTATTCACCCAACTTCCCTTGTACTTCTCTTTTCTTTACTGACACACTAAGGATTTCCTCTCCATCCTAATCTATTGTTCCCTTCATATTTCCTTACATCTTTTGTCCATACTCACCGTTTATAATGCTGGTTAGCCCTAAACCTCTCCCTTACAAAAAAACACTCTAACACCTTTTCAGCTTTATCCCTCCTTTTTTCATAACCCTATCACTAATCCCTTTCTTCTCCTCTGTTACCGGCTACGCTCTGCTTTCCGCTTTCTTACCATCCCTCATCCCTAAGATCATCACCCAGTCTCCCTTCTGTTTTACAGTTTTAGGGGCCACTTTTGGGCCTTAGCCTCGGGCCACATTAAAAACACTAAGTCCACTCTGCTGAATGGTTAGTATTAGGAAGGGCATCCAGCTGTAAAAATCATGTCAAAACAGTTACAGAAGTCTGGTGCTGGCTTCTGCCTGGCCAGCCCTTGTCAAACCATTCCACCTGTGCCAGCATGGAAGGTAGATGTTAAACAATAATGATGATAATATAAATGCAAGATACATGCTTGCGTGTGTATGGAGGGGAGGAGAGAATCAGGTGTAGTGTTGGTGAATCTCAGAAAGCATGGAAGTTTTGAAGGATGCAGTGCTCCGACAACTAACAACTGATGCCGGCAGTTTGTTCCATGCTTCAAACCCCTTGGTCAATAAAAAGGTATGGGTTAGCTACTGGTAGAGCATCCAACCATAAAAATCCTGCTTCAAATAAATCTCTTCCGTCCCATATTAGTATTTAAAAGTTAATGTTAAACAAATGAATAAACATTGTTATTCTCTTCCTAGGCGCCATTGCCATCATCATTATCATTATCATCATCAGCATCATCCATTACATTTTTTTTCTTTTACTGGTAACCTTCATTCAATGATTTCTTTTACCAGACAACAGAAATTGAGAAAGATCCTGAAGTGAACACATTAATTGTTGTTGTTTTTTTAAGTTTTTACATTATATGAATTAAGACCCTAATTTCTTAAATTCTGGCTTTTTTTTTTTTTTTTGTAATTTTCTCTAGCTGTCATCCCTGACATGGAGTTTGGGATAATTCTCTCAGAAATATTTGGATTAAAAGCTCATGTATTTCGTAAATACCAACGGATGATGTATTGGTTACCAAAAATGAAAAACTTAAATCCATATCCTGTTCCACTGTATCTTCCGGAAGATCCGACATATTTGGCTGTGTTAGCATTGAAGAGGATGGCTGTCGACTTAGAAAACCATATCTCTGTCTTTTGGGTAAATTGAACGATATTTTGTTTAATATTAACCATTAATGTTAAGGAGTGGCTGTGTGGTAAGTAGCTTGTTTACCAACCACATAGTTCCGGGTTCAGTCCCACTGCGTGGCACCTTGGGCAAGTGTCTTCTACTATAGCTTCGGGTTGATCAAAGCCTTGTGAGTGGATTTGGTAGACGGAAACTGAAAGAAGCCCGTCGTATATATGTATATATATATGTGTGTGTGTGTGTGTCTGTGTTTGTCCCCCTAGCATTGCTTGACAAACGATGCTGGTGTGTTTATATCCCCGTTACTTAGCAGTTCGGCAAAAGAGACCGATAGAATAAGTACTGGGCTTACAAAAGAATAAGTCCTGGGTCGAGATGCTCGATTAAAGGCGGTGCTCCAGCATGGCCGCAGTCAAATGACTGAAACAAGTAAAAGAGTAAAGAGTATTAAATAACAATATGTGTTGTTGTTGGCAACAACATTGGCAGTATTTGGTGGGGGTGCATGTATTTAGCCCCAAGCAGACCTAGGGAACATGGGTAGGTGACTTAACAATTAGGTACTAGCCACAAGGTATACTATGATTTTTGCCTCATAAAGGATCATACTGCACACTCCAACATGCAGTGATGAATTGAACGGGATGCAGTGCAACAGTGCAGACATGCTGCACTCTTTCCATTGTCTAGTTGTTTTTTTTTCTCATTCTCATTTGTTTAGCCCTTGGTCGACTCTAAGCAAGCAGCAGACCTGTGATCAAAATCATTCAAGCCATAATTAGTCTTTTATTCACACACGGTCTATTTATGACCACATTATCTAATGTCTAATGTGCCCCCTTCTTTTTTCAGAAAGGGAATTGATCAAATTTGTCTCTGGCTACACTGAGTTTCACCTGTTAGTGCACATGGGATCTTCAGGTGAGTTATGATGTCATAACTTCAATGAATATCCTGAACACCTACAGGTAAAAGCCGAGTAACAAGAGACTGACTCAACCAAGACAAAATATATCATTAATCTCTACTATAGTATTAAATACTCTTTTTACTAACAGTTAACACTATATATGTTAACACACACACATATAAGTCATAATGTAATGGATTCAAGTAATCCGGTTGTACTCATAAAAAAAAGCTCCTTATGAATATACAGTACAATACAAGAGAAAATGATAAGGAGTGTATAAAGTCCTAAATGGCAGAAATAGTTGGATGAAATTTTATTCAACAACTAGGAGTATTACCCGGCGTTGCTCGGGTTTGTTTTGACCCTTCAGAATTGGAATTTTTGAAAAGTAAAAATTTTGCATTATGTAGCTTGTTATTCTCTTTAAGTGAACATTTTTCTAGTTGAAATACACCGAAAAATGATGACACAGCAGTCTAAAAATCATTAAAAAATCATAAAAAATAAGGATTTTCATAGAAACAAAAGCACCTTTTTGATGTAAATAATTTTTGGTCTTAGCATGGTCTTCTACGGAAGGAAGAGCAAGCCTTCTTCTATCATACTCTCAATTTTGGTCAACTTGCACCGCAGGGTCTTGGAGGAGATAGTGTTAGTTGAAGGCTACCAAACCTGAACATACACAAACGACTTCAGCTTTATATATATAGAGAGATAAGAAAATTCAAGTATCACAACAAATTGTTTCGTAACTTAAAATTATGTAGATGATTTTTAAATATAATAATATAAATTATCTACATGTTTTAAGTTACAAAGCAATTTGTGTTTTGAATTTTCTTGTTGTTAAATAAAATTTCATCAAATTATTTCTCTGTCATCTTTGATAAAATGATATAGATGCCGACTATCCACAACAGACTGACTACATAGTACTCAAGTATAAATACATACTGGTACTTCTAAGTTCTACTTGTTGGGTAGTTCCTTGTTCCTATTCAGAACTGCAAATATTCCATATGGAATATTCAATTCAAAACCAAGAGGAGATTCAAGATTTATTCACATCTAAAAAATTTTTTATTAAAACGTTTTCTACAGCATATATAACAATGACCAACAGACGTTATCATCATCATCATCATCATCATCATCCATTACGTTTTTTTCCTTTACTGGTAACCTTCATTCAATGATTTCTTTTTACCAGACAGCGGAAATTGAGAAAGACCCTGAAGTGAACACATTCATTGCAAGTGCCCAAAGTCCCTCACAGCGGGAACTTCTGAATAAACATGATGAGTTGTCCCCTCTGACGGTGGAGGGCGGTCACACTGTGTGGTTGAGAAGCGTACTTCAAACTTACTTCGTCTTGATAGCTGAGAAAAACCCTAACAAATCTCTTAAAGCTGTGGAAGCAGGGAAAAAGTTGAATGAGGATGATGATGCTGATGGTAAACTTTAAGATTATTTTCATTAAAAAAATCTTGTTTTAAATGTCTTAAGAAACAGTTCAATCTGAAACAGTCTAACCTTTAATATTCATTAATTCCAAGAATTTCTGTAGGAATTTCTTCTTACTGCCAGAATTATTAGCAGACTGGACAAAACATTTATCAGCATTTCTTCTGCCCTTTAGGTTCTGAGTTTAACTCCCATAAAATAAGCACCAGTGCTCAAGCTATTTACCAAACCCCTTCCTCTTTAGAATTGCTGGCGTTGTGTCAAAATCTGAATCTTTTCGGTTTGAACGGCAGTTTTTTAAAATAATTTCTACATAACTAAACACTTTTAAACTTCGTATACTGGTAGAATGTGTTTATAAAACATCTTTTTCTCTTGGCTTTATTGAGAAAATTCTATAGTTTGTAAGATATTTGTTGGTTTTTTTTTCTTCAATTATTGCAATTTCAACCAATCAATGACGTCTATTGAGGTGAAAACATTCTGTGCCGTATGAATATGTCCCTCGTTTAAGAAACAGATTGGGTTTATTTACATTTCTGAAGAAAAAAAAAGATACCCTTCCCCCCACCCCTAACCCTAAAACAGATTGAAATGCAATAGATCGATACTGGGGTCATAATTATGGGTGACAATTTCATATGACACCGCTAGAAAAAACTGCCGTTCAAACCGAAAAGATCCCAAAATTTAAAGCAGTTGGATAACAGAATTCATAACACATCAAATAGAATACTTAACAGTATTTCTTCTATCTCTTTGGTTCTGAATTTAAATCCCACTCGGGTCAGCATTACATTTCATCCCTTTGTTGGGGTCAATAAAATAAAGTACCAGTCAAGTACTGCAGTTGACGTAATCAGCTAAGCCCTTCCTTCTAAAATTGTTGACCTTGTACCAATAGCAAAATCTGAAACCATTGTTAAGGTGGTGAGCTTAGGATATTGGACAAAATGTTTGGTGGCATTTCTTCTGGCTTTTTATATTCTGCAAGGTCAACTTTACCGTTCAGTGTCAATAAAATGGGTACCAATTGGGCACTAGTTGGGAGTGGGGAAAGGGGCAACATATAACTAACCCCGTCCTACTAAAATTACTAGCACTATGTTAAAATTTGAAACAGTTATTATCAATATTATGGAAGGTGATGCAAACTCCACCAAGGTCGACTTTGCCCTTTTATACTTTCAGGGTCAATAAAATAAGTACCAGTTGTGTACTGGGGTCAATGTAAGCGACTAGCACCCTCCACCAAACTTCAGGCCTTGTGCCTGTAACAAGATGAAGATCTCTGGAACACAGTGTGACGAGACCTTATCTAAAGGCCATGATTGGTTGGCTTTACAACCTGGCGCGAAATAAGACAAACCGCGCCAGATACCAACCAATCAGATCAGTGGACACAACAGGGTCAAACTAGCCAAAGATGGTTGTAATCTCAAACGAGATCATTCTTATTGTGTCTCTCAAACAGTGGGGATGTCAGATACGCTACATGCCTATCATAGACTGGATTATTATGGAAGGTCATAGAAGACAGAATTGTAGCACACCAAACAAAATAGCTCATAGTATTTAGTTAAATCTATTTGCAATCTAAGTTCAAAATCTTGACAAAGTGGACTTTGCTTTTCGTCTCACTGGGATTGATTAAATCCATAACTCGTCTCCTTGGACCGATGATTATTACTGTTTTTGTCGATATTTTACATCTGTTTTATCTCTGGTTCGATGGATGAGGTGGTTTATTTGGCATGTTGTGACAGAAGTTTGATCCACAAAGACAGGGATTTTGAGTGTAATCCTATTGTGTTGCACCTTAGGCAAGAGTTCTACTGTAGCCTCATGTTGATCAGATGAATATAGACCTGTTAGAAGGAAGAATTGAGTGTTTGATAAGCAGAAAATAGAACTTTGGTAGACATAAACTGTACGAAAGTCCGTTGGGGTGTGTGCGTTTTCAAAATATCACTGCTTGGACAGCGGTGACATTATTATAACTGTCCCCCATAAACAAAAGATCCAGAAGTTTTGTAGTTGGATGTGGGAAGACATGAGATTAAATATTCTTCTTTGAAAACAAGAAAAATTAGGATAATTGTTCAGTTTGGGGATATTTAAGAAGTAAATAAAAATTAAGGGGGAGATAACTAGTAACTTACTGTTAACCCATAAGGCGCTGGGATTTGCACTCACATAACATGGACTGCTGAGCACAGTTTATGAAAATGAGACAACCATGCACACATAAAAAACAAAAAATTAGTTAAAATATCTTCTTAGTATATAATGGTGGCGAGTTTTACATCATCTGAAAAGTCACAATTTGAATTATTAATCCTCTTGCATTCTAGGGGTATCGGAGCGTTTGAGTGACATTAGACCCCAACAAACGCCCATAAATCAAAGGCATCTGGGCCACGATTGTGGCCTGTCGACCTGTGCCTGACGGCCATGATCGTGGCCCGTCACGCTTTATGTATCAAAAAATACTGTAGTAAGGTAACATGGCGAATTACAATTTTCGCACATGTCTAAATTCATAATTAGTCGACGCCATGCCAACCACTGAAGAATCTTGTCTCGTGGTTCGGTTAATTGGGTGATATTCCGATATTGATTCACGGTTGACGATTTGAATTTCAGGAACAATGAATTGTGGTTCCGCTGGTCTGCCACGTGCCATTCTGATCAATTCCAAAGTAAATATTTATTTTCTTTTCGACCCTTTAGAATTGGAATTTTTGAAAAGTAAAAATTTTGCATCGTGTAGCTTGTTATTCTCTTTAAGTGAACATTTTTCTGGTTGAAATACAGTCACAAAATCGTTAAAAAAATAGGTATTTTCATAGAAAAAAAACCCCACGTTTTTGATGTAAATAATTTTTGGTGTTAACATGGTCCGATTTGAATTTTTTCTTCTACAGAATGAAGAACAAGCCTTCTTCTATCATTCTCTCAATTTTGGTCAACTTGCGCTGCAGGGTCTCGGAGGAGATAGTGTTAGTTGAAGGCTACCAAACCTGTCATACACAGACAACATCAGCTTTATATATAAAGATTTATGTTGTGTAACAATGAGGTGACTTATTTATGTCGCTTTACTAGTTATCTCTTCCTCAATTTTTATTTATAATAATAATAATAATAATAATAATGAAATTATTGTATACAGTGCTCAGGTGCACCACAACTTGTCAAAAGTGCGTATAAAGCATATGCAGTAATGTACAAATGTTTGGGAAGTGAACAGTGTATGAGTCGGATACATGCTTGCGTGTGTATGGAGGGGAGGAGAGAATCAGGTGTAGTGTTGGTGAATCTCAGGAAGCATGGAAGTTTTGAAGGATGCAGTGCTCCGACAACTAACAACTGATGCCAGCAGTTTGTTCCATGCTTCAGCAACTCTTAGCATGAAAAAATGTTTCCAAAAGTCATGGGAGCTGTGCTGTTTTCTGACTTTGTAAATATGTCCACGGGTGTTAGACGGGTGGAGTTTGAAAAGGTGCTCAGAGATATTGTTTGTAAGATGGTTAATAATTTTATGGGTGTCTGCCAAGTCAGCTGCCAGACGTCGGAGTTTCAATGTATCCATGCCCAGGGAAGTAAGGCATTCAGAATATGGCAAAGAATATTTACTTTTTTAATATCCCTAAACTGAACAGTTAGCAAATTGGGTATTAAGAAAGGTATCTGATCATAGAATATTGTCTCAGTAAGTCTTGTCCAACCCTTGCCGGCATAGAGAAAGTAGACGTAAATCCGTGACGATGAAGGAGAACGTCTTTCCCACTGCGATGTAAAGAATCTAGTTTTTGTTTCAGCTTTCGGAGTTACGTCCCTTGCGCTTCAATTGTTTTACTAATATTTAAAGCGCCGTCCTTGTAACCAATACGTAGGCCCAAAAGCTTAACTTCATACCCACCACACCCACGTAATCCTAGCAGACAAGTGAGTCTCTACTTTGTGTTCCGCTATGCGAGAAACAGTAACCAACGTTCCCTCAAATCACACACTACCGAGTTAAAGAAGTACGTGTTGGTTAAATGTGGTCCTGCTTTTCCTACACAGACGGGATCTTTTCGGTTTGACCGGCAGTTTTTTCTAGCGGTGTCATATGAAATAGTCACCAATAATTATGACCCTAGTATCGATCTATTGCATTTCAATCTGTTTTAGGGTTAGTGGTGGGAAGAAGGGTATCTTTTTTTCCTTCAGAAATGTAAATAAACCCAATCTGTTTCTTAAACGAGGAACATATTCATGCGGCACAGAATGTTTTCACTTCAATAGACGTCATTGATCGGTTGAAATTGCAGAAATTGAAGGAAAAAAAACAACAAATATCTTACAAACTATAGAATTTTCTCAATAAAGCCAAGAGAAAAAGATGTTTTATAAACACATTCTACCAGTATACGAAGTTTAAAAGTGTTCAGTTACGTGAAAAATATTTTTAAAAACTGCCGGTCGAACCGAAAAGATCCAAAAGATGGAATCGTTATAATCTTTGAACCTGTCTGTGATAATCAAAGTTCACAACAATCAGCTGAACCTCTTTTATTTCGTGTATGAACTAACAATATTGTTATAATTTATAAGCTATTATAGGCACAGGTGTGGTTGTGTGGTAAGCTTGCAAACCCAACCACATGGTTCCAGGTTCAGTCCTACTGTGTGACACCTTGACAAGTCTCTTCTACTATAGCCTCAGGCTGACCAAAGTTTTGTGAGATATATATTTGGCCGTTGCTAGCGCCGCCTTGACTGGCTTCCGTGCTGGTGGCACGTAAAAAGCACCAACCGATCGTGGCCGTTGCCAGCCTCGCCTGGCACATAAAAAGCATTCACTACACTTACGGAGTGGTTGGCGCTAGGAAGAGCATCCAGCTGTAGAAACTCTGCCAGATCAGACTGGAGCCTGGTGCAGCCTCCTGGCTTCCCAGACCCTGGTCGAACTGTCCAACCCATGCCAGCATGGAAAGCGGACGTTAAACGATGATGATGATGATATCATCTGAAAAAAACATAAATCCGAAAGAAGAAGCATACTCTAAGATGTAGAGCAGTATATATTAAAAATGGGGAAGGCTGGTTTATGGGATTACCTTAGGTTTCACACCCATAAAGGGCTTGACTTTATGGAATCTCAACTGATGTATATTATATTAATTATATTTATTTTTTGTTATTTATGTATTGGTTTATGTCTATCACTGTTTGAGTTGCCTAATATTTTTTTGATCTCTAATTTAATTTATATATATATATATATTATATAACAGCCTAGACATGTTGACATAGAAACCCAGAAACAAATGACACTGTTGTGAAAACTTATTTGGACTTCAGAAATATAAACTCATTCTTCCACACACGTATAAATGTGCATGCATATATGTGTGTGTGTGTGTGTGTATATATATCACCGTGACCGACCAGGCTATCAGATGTTGCTACACATCAATGGTCACAATGCGTTTCGCATTGTTTTAGCCTTCAAATGATGCCACCCTGCTGGCTAAGTGAGCAGGCCAACAGAAGAAAGAGTGAGAGAAAGTTGTGGCGAAAGAGTACAGCAGGGATCGCCACCATCCCCTGCCAGAGCCTCGTGGAGCTTTTAGGTGTTTTTGCTCAATAAACACTCACAACGCTCGGTCTGGGAATCGAAACTGCGATCCTACAACCACGAGTCCGCTGCCCTAACCACTGGGCCATTGCGCCTCCACATATATGTGTGTATATATATGACAGGTTTCTTTCAGTTTCCTTTTTTCATATACACTCTAAAGTTTTGGTTGGCCTAGTACTATAGTAGAAGAAGCTTATCCAAAGTACCCTAAAGTGACATTGAACCCAAAAGTACTTGGTTAGGAAGTGAATACACGTGTATTTGTGCCTATAACCTTACCTGTGCCTATTGCATTGTATTAATACAGTATTAATAAAGCCGATTTCAAACATTGGCAAGAGACCACAAATCTGTGCTGATATTATGGTTGGTTGACCTATTCCTAATGCATAGCTGGCACTAATTTGCGACAATGTGATGGTTAACTCAAACCTCATATATGAATGATAATAATTTTAATGACTCTGGGAAAATGATGAGTAAAGTCAACTCTGATAATGTAAGTAGTGATTGTAACTGTTATCTCTGTAATATTGTTTCTAATTAAAGCACAAAGACAGCATTTTTTAGGGGAGTGCTTTGTTGGTACTCTCAACTCCAGTACATGACTCAGGAAAGTTAAAATTGATATCAGTGGGATTTAAACTGAGGACATAAAGGGCAGTAACAAATATTGCAAGGCATTTTTTTTCAAAGCTTTAATGATTTTTTCAATTTACCACCCTTATTATCATTGTAATTATGTCTACTTTTTGCTATTACAAGTCCAAAGATTTGTAGGGATGGGGCAGCAAGATCATTGAATCAACACATGTATATGGCTGGTACTTGCTTTATCTTCCTGAAAGGATAAACAACTGCTCTTTGTGAGATTTGAACTCAGTATAAAAAAAGAAATTTACTAAGTACTGCAAGCATTTAGCCAGGTTTTTCACAAGAAGTTTCACTGCAATTTGTTTTTCTTTTCATCATCATCATCGTTTAACGTCCGCTTTCCATGCTGGCATGGGTTGGACGATTTGACTGTGGGCTGGTGAACCAGATGGCTGCAACAGGCTCCAATCTTGATCTGGCAGAGTTTCTACAGCTGGATGCCCTTCCTAACGCCAACCACTCTGAGAGTGTAGTGGGTGCTTTTACGTGCCACCGGCACAGGGGCCAGTCAGGTGGTACTGGCAATGACCTCACTCGAATCTTTTTACACGTGCTACCGGCACAGGTGCCAGTAAGGTGACGCTAAAACTTTCACTGCTACAGAAAATTCATTTCGTCAATTCTAACATAGAAAAATAAGTGTAAAACATTACCAAATCCACTCACAATACTTTGGCCAGCCCAAAGCTACAGTAGAAGAACTTGCTGAAGGTGTCACACAGTAGGAATGAACCTAGAACCATGCAGTTGGGAAACAAACTTCTCAGCATACAGCCATACCTGCATATATGTATGTATATAATGTGTGTGCAATATATACACAATCATTTATCATTTTATGTTTGTTTCTATGTTGCACAGCTTGATAGGAACTGGCAAGACCAGGAACTGCCCCAGGTTCCATAATCTGTTTTGGCCTGGTTTCTACAGCTGGATGCCCTTCCTAATACCAACCACTTTACAGAGTGTACTGTGTGCTCATCATGTGGCCCCAGCACCCACACTAATACCCTTTTTTATGTGGCACTTTGGCTTTAAGATATCAATTCTGTTGCAGTGGGCAGGGTTTTCTTGAGTACAGCAATGTACCACATACCTTGGTCCTCTCTAATCTTCATAAGGCTCAGCATTTTGAGGTTGATCTTCAGTACTTTGCCCCTTGTCTTCCTCGGTCTCACCCTTCCACAACTGCCCTCCACTTTAAGTGATTGGCACTTCTTTATGCAATTGTCCTCGTCCATCTGCTTCACGTTACCAAACTAGCACAATTTCCTCTCTTGTTCACTGCATATAATTCCTCTTATATACATATATATATATACACACATATCCACACTACCATACCTGGATGTTGCCCCACTTAATACCTCAAGTTACCAACTCTCATTATCATCATTTAACGTCTGCTTTCCATGCTAGCATGGGTTGGACGATTTGACTGAGGGCTGGTGAACCAGGTGGCTGCACCAGGCTCCAATCTTGATCTGGCAGAGTTTCTACAGTTGGATGCCCTTCCTAATGCTAACAACTCTGAGAGTGTAGTGGGTGCTTTTAAAGTGCCACCAGCACGAGGGCCAATCTGGCGGTACTGGCAATGGCCACGCTCGAAAATGGTGTCTTTTACGTGTCACCTGCACAGGCGTCAGTCCCGCAGAACTGGCAACGACCTCACTCAAATGTGTTGTTCACGTGCCAGTGAGGGAATGCTAACAACAATCACGCTCAAATGGTGCACTTTACGTGCCACAATTCAACATTGACTAAACGCCTTCGTTCTTTCTCATTTTGTCAATAGTCTCTGCTGCTGTTCCTGTTACTGTATTTCTCGTCCTATATTTTGCCCTGATATGATTGTTTATTGAAATAACCTTTGCAAATCACATTACTGATAAAACTAAAGCAATATAATGTCAACTAATAAATATCTCGTATCTCTTTCTATTGTACGACGGGGATGAGCTTGAGATGATGAGTGCAACATCCCATATTGTATTGACTTTTCACTTCAAAATATATTGACTCAGTTAATGCAGCCATCAGAGAGAGAGTGAACGTAAATGGAAAATATTTCTAAAAATGTCATAGCTTGATGAATGTTAGATATCGATCATCATCATCGTTTAACGTCTGCTTCCCATGCTAGCATGGGTTGGACGATTTTGACTGAGGGCTGACGAACCAGATGGCTGCACCAGGCTCCAATCTTGATCTGGCAGAGTTTCTACAGCTGGATTCCCTTCCTAACGCCAACCACTCCGAGAGTGTAGTGGGTGCTTTTTACGTGCCACTGGCACGGGGACCACTCAGGCGGTACTGGCAATGGCCTCACTCAAATCTTTTTACACATGCCACTGGCACAGGTGCCAGTAAGGCAACGCTGGTAACGATCACACTCGAATGGTGCCCTTTTATGTGCCACCGGCATGGAAGCCAGTTGGTTGTTCTGGCAACGATCATGCTCGGATGGTGCTCTTGGCACCCTACTAGCATGGGGCACAAGTGCCAGTAAGGTGACACTCTTAATGATCACACTTGAATGGTGCCCTTTTATGTGCCACTAACACTGAAGCCAGTTAGCCGCTCTGTCAACGATCACGCTCGGATGGTGCTCTTTGCACCCTGCTAGCACGGATCCCAGTCATCAAATGTGAAGAATTTAGTTGTCGTTTATGCTCAATTCAGACCTGATCAAGCCAACTTACAATTAACAATCAATCCATGACCATCTGTTTTAAGACATATTTTTGACTTCATTGTTCGATGCATCTTTCCTTTTTATAATGATAGAGTATGAGATTTGGCTGGGTTGTTTTAGCAGCTGAAAATATTCTCGTTGTTTAAGCAATCCATACCTGAATAGCTAAAATGTGCCTCATCTATTCTAGCATGATAATTGTTTATGTCAAACTTTCAGAACTTTTTTTTTTAATTTTAAAAAGAAAAACCACATCTAATAATGTTATATTGACCTAATTAGTAGCAGTCTAGTTCTAGAGAACAGTCTTGAAATGAGTTTTGATTCTGGTTGTGGTTATATCACTATATTCCTATCATTAAAGCTCTAAAGAAAACAATTATGAGCATCTCAGTTTCCATATTTTTCTCTCTCTCTGAGCAACCCTCTGGAATCCTTCCTGGTCCTCACTTTACCTACAGGTGTTCTTAATGCCTTTCAATTTCATCATTCTTGAAGAACCTAAAAAAGGTCACTTGCTAAGAAAATAAAATTTCATAAAACTGTGTCAGTTACTGATGGATGTCTTTTATCACAGACAACCACTCACAAACTTCCTTTTTCTTTGTACAAAGGTATCATTTGTAGGTTTAATTAAGTCACAAATAAGGGATTGCTATTTAGGTATTAAGGAACCATTTTAACTAATCTAATCTATGTACCATCATCATTGCAGATCTGTTTGAATGGAATGTTTTTACGGAAGAGGAACACCACACACTGCCGAGTCTATCTACAAGCCTCCATCAACAACCAGAAGGAACCATATTGGCCATGTGTATTACAGGGACATCAACAAAGGCTTCTCTTGTTACGTGGATTCGTGGGCTACAAAAAACCAATCCTAAATTAGAAAAAATCCCAGTTGTGTTCAAGCTGAAGACTCCAGAAACTTTACCTGACATTACAACTGATCAACCTCAGGACTCTAATTTACCATCAGCAAACACTTCTTGATAATAAACCATTTTTAGTTATTTGCTGTCTTCTTGTAGAACTTTTTAAAGGTGTTTCCCGTAAACCATTGAGACATCAGTTTTTTTTTGTTTGTTTTTTTCCATCTTCATGCAACTTATTTATTTATGCGCCTTTTTCAAGCCTAGCCAGGCTCACGGGCCCGGTTTCCCAGTTTCTATGGCGTATGTGTTCCCCTCAGCTGGACGGGACACCAGTCCATTGCAGCACTACTCAAGAAACAAGAGAGTGAGAGAAAGTTGGGGCGAAAGACTACAACAGGGGTCGCCACCACCTCCTGCCAGAGCCTCGTGGAGCTTTAGGTGTTTTCACTCAATAAACACACACAACGCCCGACCTGGGAATTGAAACCGCGATCCTCCAACCACAAGTCTGCTGCCCTAACCACTGGGCCATTGCGCCTCCATCTTCATGCAATAAGTGAAACTTTTGTGTTTGGAATTTTTTTTTTCTTATATTGAAGTCAGTGAGAACTCTTTCGCAGCAAAGCATTTTGATGCATTTAAATTTGAAATCATTAAATTGTTTACGGCTAACATGGTTCAGTGTTGTACAGATCACTAAAAAGTGAAGTTTATTACATGTCTGTAAGTTAAAAAGCAAGATGCTAGCCTAATAATTCTTCTTGTGAAAGATGCTTAAAACATATTTTATTCGGTATGCTGTAGAATTTTTTCTATATGTAGGAGCTTTTCTTTTTCTTGTCCACCTGTAGATATATAACCATACTTTCATGGACACACTTGTAAGATGAAGTACAAATAAGACTGAATGAATCCCAGTCATACTGAAAGCTTATTTTATCAAATTTGGCTCAACTGAAACATAGTGCTGGCAGACAAAACTAAACTCAAAAAGCTTGCAGCAACCAAACTTACAGACACCCAACAAACTCTTCTGAAAATAATGGTCTGAAATACTAATTTCTATCACAATTTGAAGGTGAAGCAAGATATAGGATCAACCCCAGTATATACCTGGCGTTTGTTATATCAAACTTCATGGATAAAATCAAAGCTAACCCCAACATAAATTAAATACTCAATGTAAAAACTACTGAATATTTTATCCAGTGCTCTCACAATTCTCCTATTCACTGTCTCTTGTGAAAGCAACAACTTCTACTTAAACACAAGCTACAAATTTGAAAGGGAAGAGATAGGGTGATTTAACCCTTTAGTGTTCAGATTATTCAATCAAACATAATGCCTGTTGATTCCCATTGATTTGAATTAATCATGCATTATCTCATATCTTCAAGATCTTGATGGTGTAATTACTTAATGTAGAATAACATTGTAGGGTAGGTGCGAGAGCCTGGATCTGGTCAGTTTGAGCATAAAACAGATTAAATATTTTGGCCGAATATGGCTAGTTTAAATACTAAAGGGTTAAGTGGCCCTACCCTGAGTAACAATACAACTCAATGTGGAAAAAAAAAAAGCTGCAGGACATTTTATCTGACACTACTATTTCTACCAGTCCACCACTCTCATAATGATAATTTCTTAGATACAAAACCATAAGTTTAGGAGAAGACTAGCAGTATCGCCCGGCGTTGCTCAGGTTTGTAAGGGAAATAACTATAAAGCATTTTTAGAGAGTTATAGCCAAAAAATAGCCAAAAAATGGGAAAAAAATGATGGTAAATTTTTTTTGAGAGTTAAAAAAGGTGGAGTTGCGTCCCCTAGACGGTCTGAGGTTTGGGTTTCTGATTCTCGACCCCATGTCGAATTTATCGATTTTTTTCAGAACTGGGGGAACTTTTCAAAATTTTCGCTGCGTTAGTATTGAATTATGACATTGGGCTATGTCTGTGTCAAGTTTCATCAGAATCGGTTGAAAGCCGTGGTCAGAGTGAGGGTACGAGAAAACAGACACACAGAAAACGCACAGACAAACTGCCGTTTATATAGAGAGAGATACCAGTCATATAAATCAACACCATTACTTAGTTTTCTTCACCTCAGAAGGGAAAAACAAAGGTGACCTTGGCAGAATTGGAATTCAGAATGTGAAGTCATCATCATCATCATCATCATCATTTAATGTCCATTTTCCATGCTGGCATGGGCTGGACAGTTTGATAGGAGCTGGCAAACTAGAAAGCTGCACCAGACTCCAATTGTATTCTACAGTTGGATGCCCTTCTTAATGTCAACCATTTTACAGAGTGTACCGGGTCCTTTTTACATGGCACTAGCATGGGAAACATGTCAAAAGGCATTTTCTCCAACACAATTCTGGCAACCCACAATCCTTTTAACAGAAACAGTAATAATAAAAATAATAATTATTATCTTTTTTATAATCATCAGAAAAAGAAAAAGGTGGAAAAGGAATTCCAAGAACATATATTCTGACAAGTCACTGTAAAGAGGAAGAACTGTCAAGTGGATTTAATGTTATATTTCTTCGGCGTCCGTGCTAGCTGGGTGCAAAGAGCACCATACGAGTGTGATCATTGACAGAGCGGCTAACCGGCTTCAGTGCCAGTGGCACTTAAAAGGCAACATTCAAGCATGATCGTTACCAGCATCACCTTACTGGTACCTGTGCTGGTGGCATGTGTAAAAGATTCGAGCGAGATCATTGCCAGTACCGCCTGACTGGCCCTGTGCCGGTGGCATGTAAAAGCACCCACTACACTCTCAGGGTGGTTGGCGTTAAGAAGGGCATCCAGCTGTAGAAACTCCACCAGATCAAGAAGAAAAAATTCAAATTGGACCATGTTAACACCAAAAATTATTTACATCAAAAGGGTACTTTTTTTCTATGAAAATCCCGATTTTTTGACTGCTGTGTGGCCATTATTCGGTATATTTCAACCAGAGAAATGTTCACTTAAAGAGAATAACAAGCTACATAATGCAAAATTTTTACTTTTCAAAAATTCCAATTCTAAAGGGTCGCAAAGAAAACAAGCCTGAGCAATGCTGGGCGATTCTGCTAGTGTTCTCTAAAAGTGTCCGACCAATCAGCAAGATTTGAATTCATGATCTCCAAGTCAGAAGATAAACTCCATAATCTTACAGCCACTTTCACAATCATCATCATCATCATCATCATATTAGCATTTCTTCTTTTTCTTTGTGTTGGCATGGCAGGAAAGATTTTGTAGACGACAATATACAAACAAATTTTTTTTTTTTTAAATCGACAAAACATGAAAACTATTTTAGATAATAATAATATTTTCTTTTAGTTAAGAACAACAATAACATTATTGATAGTTACAAAAATTTAGCTGCATTTTGGTCCAAATCTGTATACATGTACAAAATATCTTTTTATCAATGGAAAAAAAAAAAATCTCTCTGAGATAAGGGCAAGATTTTATACCCTAGGCTATGGTGATACACTAAAACACTATAATATCACCAAACTCTAAAGCAATGACAAGGCTCGTGGTTAAACACAATGTAACTGCTTAAGTAAGCCAATTAAGGTAATTGCAGCAACTAACCTACTTTGGGTTAGGTCAGGTTATAGGGGATTCTACAGGTCTTTATATGGAAAGGGTTGTATTTGGTGAGGGTTTCTCTCTGCAGAAATCAGTTTTAGTAAAATTCTGTAAAAATATCAAACATATTTTGAATAATAATAAAAATTTACAAAGAACTAAAATTATACATGTGTAAATATACAGAGTGTACATAGTATGTGTGTGTGTATGTATATATATATATATTTGATCAAATTGTTATTTCGGTTCTATTTTAACAAAACTGTCCAACGAACGGAAATGTGAAACTCCAAGTAACAGCTTTTGTTATATTTCTGCTGCTTTTAAATAAAGTATATATATATATATATATATATAAAAACTATAAATAAGGGTATCTGAGAGATACCACCATGCCGAAATAGCAGTCAAAACCCTGACTCTAAAAACCCACCTTAAATGTCCATATCGCACCATGAGATAAGACAGAGAGGTGGTTTTTTAGAGTCAGGGTTTTGACTGCTATTTCGGCATGGTGGTATCTCTCCAATACCCTTATTTATACTTTTAAATAAAATCATTACCTTTGTACGGTATTTATTCCCATGCTGGCCACTTGATAAGACCGATATTTAAATATCGAAATTATCCTTATTTATAAATATATATATATGTATATATATATATATATATATATATGTATATGAAATGTTTGTGTGTGCAAATGAATGTCCGTTTGAAGATAAGT
>NC_042998.1:198451484-198506484 GCF_006345805.1 Octopus sinensis | reverse complement strand
AGGGAACTGAACCCTGAAACCCTTAAGAACTGTCATGGAACATATTTTGGAAAGGGTAAGGATGTGTGAAACTGAAAATGTCTGAATCCATTTAAAAGGTGCCATTTTTCATACATAATGCAGAGGTATAATGAAAAAGGAGTAACGCAAAATAATCTTCACTGTCTCCTCTATATTGAATTAAAATTTCATGCACCGATTTGTAAAAATAAGGGAGTTATTAAAAATTAAAACCTTTCAGTGACTTTTGGGCCACCCTGTAAATATTTATATACACACACACACACACATACATATATATATATATATATATATGATGATATGAACAAAAATTAAAGCCCTCAAATTAAATTAGGGTATGTAATATGTTAGAAAACAATACATACAGTTTCCTCATTCCAGATGCATAGCATTATATAATATATGTTGTTCCACTCCAACATCTGTATTTACAACTAAAGCCAAGATTTCTGTGATAAGTAAAGATGTTGAATCTGAACAAGAGGTATTATATAACATTATATGTATGTATGTATATATATATATATATATATATATAGAAGTAGGTGAATGAATTATCCTAGTATTGATAATTCGGTTAATCGATACCTAGGACACCATGTAGGCAGTCATCAAAAAGTTTTTGTTCGTCTTGAGACTGATAGAGGTTCCTTGTCTTTCCTGATGAGAAGACGGCATAATGCACCCTTTATTCCTTCGGAATTAAGAGTATGCAGTCTTCGAAACATGTGTTGAGAGTAAAGGAATTTTGTTAAAATCTTCGTTCGACTCCATTCTTTCATTTATTTATTTATTTATATATATATATATATATATATATATATATAGAGAGAGAGAGAGAGAGAGAGAGAGAGAGAGAGTGAAAAAACTACAGAAGGCTTGTGTTATAAGGTTAAAGAATATATTTAAGTCGTTATGTTAGAAAAAATGTTAGAAAATTTTGTGTATAGTAACATAGTTTTTGGAGAAATAACCGGTTTCGTATATTCTTTTCAAATTTCATTATGAAGACATGACACGATATAGGTAAAGAAATTTGAAACAAATACACGAAACAGGTTATTTCCCCAAAAACTATGTTACTATACACAAAATTTTCTAACATTTTTCTAAGATAACGACTTAAATATATTCTTTAACATTATAACACAAGTCTTCTGTAGTTTTTTCATTCTTTTCTATTTTTTATACATCCAACTACGTGCTTTCACACACCAACTCTCTCACCTATATATATATATTATATGTGTGTGTGTGTGTGTGTTAAATAGTCAGAAAATAGTGGTGTTTGCTAGATTAACATTTCAAATTCAAATTATAATCAGTCTATTGTATCCTATCAATAGTCCATACTACCCCATCAATATACAACTCTTCAAAGAAGCCTTGGGTTCTATTCACAGTTAATTTTGCAGCACCATAATGCTTTCTGCTGTGCATTTTAAGTGAACAGATGTTAAGTCGGTTCACAGGTTTCTCAATGATCAGTGTCTGATAAAGAAAATAATTTAAAAGGTTCAGATCTTAAGACAAAGCTCTTTTGTAATATGGCAGAAGACTGAATCTCTATAGTACAGTCACTTCTATGGTAATTCTTTAAAAAACAAAATAATCTCTCCCATAGAAAAGTTGTTGTTATAAGCCACGGTAACATAAGCCAAAACCGACAGCCTACTTGCAAGGTGAACAAGACTTAAGCTGTAATATCATCGTTGAGCACTGAGTGATATGATTCCAGCTGAGGAATTAACTATGATAGGAAAGATCATTTTTGAAAAATAAATTTGAAAAATCTAGATGACATATATATATCTATTAATGCTCTACAATCAAAGTTTTATATGCTTTATACAACCATTTGTATGTTTCTGGTTATTGGCTGTCATGTCAAACTTGGTCCAAAGTAAATCAAATTCTCTTTGAAAATTTTGTGCAATGTCTGAATCATTGGTTATCAGTACATTCTCCAGGTTACCGTTGATGGCACTGAAAGTCCAGTTAAAGGAGCCATGAATTACAATCTTTCGGTCAATAACTGTGAATTTATGATGCATGAATGACGATGAGTGGTCGGTACGTACTGGAATATCTGAAAATATAAAAATAAACACATTAAGTACACAATAAAAATTTAAAATCATAAAATACAAATGGCATCCCTGAGTGTCTCTGAAATACACCAATACTCTCATCATCATCATCATCGTTTAACGTCTGCTTTCCATGCTAGCATAGGTTGGACAGTTCGACCAGGGTCTAGGAAGCCAGGAGGCTGCACCAGGCTCCAGTCTAATCTGGCAGAGTTTCTACAGCTGGATGCTCTTTCTAACGCCAACCACTCCATGAGTGTAGTGGGTGCTTTTTACGTGCCAGGCAAGGCTGGCAACGGCCACAATCGCTTGGTGCTTTTTACATGCCACCAGCACAGAAGCCAGTCAAGGCGGCGCTGGCATCGGCCACGTTCGGATGGTGCTTTTTACATGCCTCCAGCACAGGGATCACAACTACAATTTCCATTGATTTTTGATGTTGATGTACTTGCCTTACCAGGTCTTTGCAAACAGAGTTTTGTGTCCAAAGAAGGAAAGGTATGCATAAGTGGGCTGGCTACATCCCTGGCAAAAACACACCAGCATCAGTTGTCAAGCAATGTTGGGGGGGACAAACAGACACATAAACACATATATAAGATGGGCTTCTTTCAGTTTCTGTCTACCAAATCCACTCACGAGGCTTTGGTCAACCCAAGGCTATAGTAGAAGACACTTGCCCAAGGTGCCACTCAGTGGAACTAAGCCTGGAACCATGTGGTTGGTAAGCGCCTAATAATTTTCAAATAAATAACTAGAATATTTAATAGAATAAAAACTTTTAATTATCACATTCACCCTCTCATGTATATTGTTTTATTGTTGTATATATGTAAATGCAAATGTTCTGGGTAATAAAAATTATGGAAACTTATAAAAATATTAGCATGGTCATTCTCACCTTCACACACAACCTTCATAATACAGGGCACTACCAATGATGAATTGTAAAGAAACACCGTTTCGACCCTGTGCTTGAGGAGACCTTTTGAGTCAAGTACATCAACATAAAAAATCGATTGAAATTGTAGTTGTGATACCTGTGCTGGTGGCACGTAAAAAGCGCCATCCGAACATGGCCGATGCCAGCGCTACCTTGACTGGCTTCTGTGCCAGTGGCACGTAAGAAGCACCAACCGATCATGGCCATTGCCAGCCTCGCATGGCCCCTGTGCTGGTGGCACGTAAAAAGCACCCACTACACGCATGGAGTGGTTGGCATTAGGAAGGGCATCCAGCTGTAGAAACTCTGCCAAATCAGACTGGAGCCTGGTGCAGCCTCCTGGCTTCCCAGACCCCGGTCGAACCGTCCAACCCATGCTAGCATGGGAGATGGACGTTAAACGATGATGATGATGATGAAAAAAACCACACTAAAATCTCAAGTCGTAATTATTTTTAATTAGCTTTTTAATGATTAGCATTAAATACATTAATACTACCTTAATTGTTTTTCACAAGATTAGTGTCTGAGTAATTTCTTTCATTGATTTATTGTATAAAACATAAATACCAATTATCAGCTTCAATCACACCATAGCAGTTATAATTTGAAAAAAAAAAACAAAGAAAGAAAGAAAGCAAAGGAGAAATAACTATTTAACACCATACCCTCATCGTCATAGCAAACAGACATTAACTGATGATGTCAATCAGTTAATGTCGGTTTCCCATCGGTTCATAGATTGAATGGGTCAACAGGTGCTAGCAGGTCAGAAGACTGCATCGGGCACCAAGGTCTGCTTTGGCATAGTTTCTATGGCTTGATACCCTTCCTAACATCAGAGTGTACTTGGCACTTTTGACATAGTATCAGCACTACTGAAGTTATGAAGAAGCTTGCAAGGCAAGAACTCTTAACTGAGGAGCAGGGGTAATATTGAGGGAAGTGGCCTTTTTTGCCAAGTGATTAAGAGGTTAAAGTATGATAGGAGGACAAGAGCAAGGCGGCGAGCTGGCAGAACCGTTAGCACGCCAGGCGAAATGCTTAGCGGTATTTCGTCTACCACTACGTTCTGAGTTCAAATTCCGCTGAGGTCGACTTTGCCTTTCATCCTTTCGGGGTTGATTAAATAAGTACCAGTTACGCACTGAGGTCAATATAATTGACTTAATCCGTTTGTATATCCTTGTTTGTCCACTCTCTGTTTAGCTCCTTGTGGGTAGTAAAGAAATAGGTATTTCGTCTGTCTTTACGTTCTGAGTTCAAATTCCGCCGAGGTCGACTTTGCCTTTCATCCTTTCGGGGTCGATTAAATAAGTACCAGTTACGCATTGGGGTCAATATAATCGACTCAATCCGTTTGTCTGTCCTTGTTTGTCCTCTCTGTGTTTAGCCCCTTGAGGGTAATAAAGAAATAGGTGTCTTGCTGTGGGGAATACACGGTTATCTCATTTGGCAGAGGAAGAGGATGGTGGTGAAAATGTGTTAGGGCATAGCCTCAAGTTACAGGAAGATGAATAAAGATATAGAGGGAAATGTAATGAGTGGTGAACACAGGTGGGGGCAGGAGTCAATCATAAATATCAGTTAGAAGAGAAGTGGGGGAAAGATAGGTACGAGTCTGAGAGGTAATAGGTGGCAGCAAAGATGATGTGAAGCAAGAGTGGTATGAGCACAGGTTCCTTCTACAGTTAGGGAATGCCACTTCCTCACACAGCTGTCTTCATTCATATGTAACACATGACTATACCAGTGCAGTTGCCTCTCTTGCACACCACATTTGATGCTTCTTATGCCCAACTTTTCTCTCAGGCCACTTATACTCTGTCGTGTATGCACACTGACATTACACACCCAGCGGATCATACTAGCTTCATTTCTTTCAAGCCTACGCATGTCTTCAGCATTCATGGCCCATGTTTCACTGTTGTGTAGCATGGCAGTGAGCAAAAGGTCCTTAGTTGCCAGCAGAGGTAGGAGCTCCTTGAACTTTTGCCCAGGCTAGTCTTACTCTAGTCGCTACACTCTCAGAACAATCACCCCAATTACAGACCTTGGTCGTCTAGGTAGTGGAAGCTATTAGCTACTTCTAGTTTTGCCCCCTGGCATGTGATGGAATCTGTTTTCTGTACATCTTCAGTGTTTATTGCCCCTGTGCATTTGCCACACACAAAAACTATTTTCCCAGTTAACTTTCCTTTGATATTGCTGCACTGCTTATGTGTGCATAGCTTACACCGGGTACGTTGTATGGAGTTTCTACCCATGCCTTTTCTACAGATCGAGCAGGGCCATCTACCTGAAGGGGATTGTGATTCGACAGCTTACTAAAACTTTGGTTTTTGCTAGGTTAACCCTAAGGCCCTTCGATTCAAGACCTTGCTTCCACACCCTAAACTTTGTCTCCAGTTCTGGCAGTGACTCAGCTATTAGAGCAAGGTCATCAGCATAGAAGAGCTCCCAGGGGCAGCCTGTCTTGAATTCCTATGTTATTGCCTGGAGGACTATAATGAATAAGAGGGGGCTGAGAACTGATCCTTGGTGAACCCCTACTTCTACTCGGAATTCTTCACTATACTCATTGCCAACCCTCACCTTACTGACAGCATCCCTGTACAGCTCTTACCAGCCACTCCGCTATCCCCAATTTCCACATTGGCTACTAGATAAGTGATCGGGGGATCCTGTCAAAGGCTTTCTCCAAGTCAACAAAAACCAAATACAGAGGTTTATCTTTGGCTAGATATTTCTCCTGCAGTTTTCTTACCAAAAATATAGCACCAGTGGTGCTTCTGCCTGACACAAAACCAAACTGCATCTCATCTAGGCTAACTCTCTCCCTAATTAGTTGGGCTATGACCCTCTCTGTAACTTTCATCATCTGATCCAATAATTTCATACCCCTGTAGTTATTTCTATCTAAAGCATCACCTTTCCCCTTGTGGCAGTTGACTATGGTACTGCTACACCAGTCCTTGGGTATGACTCCTTCATGAACTACCTGATTTACAATATGGGTGACATGACCATAACCTACACCGCCCAATATTTTAAGCATCCCCGCGGTGATTCCTGATGGGCCAGGTGCTTTCCCTGTCTTCATATCCTTAATTGCTTTATCTACCTGGGTACTGTCGATTCAGATATTTGGTCCCCCAATTGGTTCAACATTTGGTAGATTCTTCTCCTCCCATTCATTCTCTACATTCAGCAATTTTTCATAATGGCATTTCCAAGCCTCTTTCTTTGTGGAATCATTAAACGCAAGGGCACCACCATCCATGCGGACACATTTCTTTCCAATGACATCGTGTTTTTCTCTCACACATTGTCTTACAATGCGAAATACTTCAGTTCTTTGGTCCTCACATTGCTGAACATTGGCAAACTTCTTCTTTTCTGCTACTCCCTTGGCTATATATACCCAAATTTTCACACTGTACCTCAATCTTCCACCCTGTGCTCCACAGAGCCATATGCACACTCCTATACTACACCTCGTGCAGATATCCAGACTACCAACTGCACCCAGCATAACACATCCAGATTTTTACATCATATCCCACACATAAACAACCAAACTTCTGCACTGTACCCTATACATCATTCCCTATAGTTGTACTCCACACATCATTCCAAGACCTCCATTATAGATTTCCACTGATTACCCTACCCAAGTATGCACTAATAATAAAAAAAACCTGCAGTGTGTGACACTTAACTAACACTGAAATACACTGCAACTGGAGTAGATTTAAGTATACATCTGTTCCATATGTTTGTTAAAATAAAAATAACAATGACTATGATGCCAGTGAAGCATTTATTCCAGACATGGGCAACATTTTTCAAGAAGCAAGATACACTATACAGTGACACCATTTTGGAAGTCTTCAGCGAGCATGCGCAGAGTTGGATTTCTTCTGAGAGGCCGCTCGAAGTTCCCTCATGCACAGAGAACTACTAGCTGCAAAACTTCCCATGTACCGATCTCTCTCTCGAAGCTGAAGCCGAACAGAACAGACGTGTTCTCACATCTCTCCTCAAGCTGCTACCATGTGGCAAAGCCACACTATGCTGAAACAAAACAGGATTTGGTTCACACCATTTAAGCTCCAATGGCTACCGGTTTGCCCTGAAGGAAATATATATATATATTTTACAGAGATGTACTCGCATAGCAAGTGATTTGATCTGAGATCGTGTGCTGAAACGAAAACACTTGCAGTGTGGAAGGTGTTTGTAAGCCATTTAAGAAACACACAAAAGCCGTTCGGTTCACTTCAGCATTTAAGTTTAATTTGTCAAAATATTTTCATCGCTAAAATCCACGACCTGTTCACTGACAAAAATCTGTGCTGCATCTCCGATGCAAAAATCCGATGCAGCAGGGATTTTCGTCAGTGAACAAGTCGCGGATTTTAGCGACGAAAATATTTTGACAAATTAAACTTAAATGTTGAAGTGAACCGAACAGCTTTTGTGTGTTTCTTAAATGGATTACAAACACCTTCCACGCTGTAATTATATATATATATATATATATATATATATATGTATATATATTGCGAATCCAGAAAAATAAAATATTTATGTTATTGAAGATATTCGATGTCTTGCTTTTCCTTCGACAAATAATTTAATGTAACGGGATGAGACCTGCACCCCTCAAGTGTTATAGACCTTTCATCCCTGTTACAACTGCTTCAAGGTAATATTTTCATTAAATGTGCAATTCAGAAAGTCATGCCGCCCACAGGCTGCCAACACCTGATTTAACCTTCCCCCTACCCTAACCCACTCCAATATTTCTCACCATCACATATGCCTACTCGCCCTGTCCACTCCTTTGTAAACCACTTGTATTCACCACCCACACTGTACCTAGAAGATATTTCTCAACACATCTCCACCACAAACTCTCTCTCTCTCTCTCTTCTATTCCAACCTAGGTAGCCATATAACACCTGTACAGCAAGACACCTCTCTCTATCCCTCTATTATATATTTCTTTACTACCCACAAGGGGCTAAACATAGAGGGGACAAACAAGGACAGACAAACGGATTAAGTCGATTATATCGACCCCAGTGCGCAACTGGTACTTATTTAATTGACCCCGAAAGGATGATAGGCAGAGTCAACCTCGGCGGAATTTGAACTCAGAACGTAACGACAGACGAAATACCGCTTAGCATTTCGCCCGGCGCGCTAACGTTTCTGCCAGCTCGCCGCCTTCTATCTCTCTATTATACTTTAGCCAACTAGGACAAAACCACCTCCATCACCACTACTCCTCAAGGGGTCTTTGTTTTGTAAGTTACTCAGTGACCCCCACTGGTGCTGGTGCCACACTCAGTATACTCTGAAAAGTGGTCGGCATTAGGAAGTTCATCCAGTCATAGAAACCATGCCAAAGTAGACTATAGGCCTTGGTGCAATCCTCTGACTTGCCAACTCCTATCAAACCGTCCAACACATGCCAGCATGGAAAACAGACACGATGATGATGAGGATGAAAATTACAACAGAAACTTTTCGAATAAAATTACGAAAACTAACAAAAAACGCTCTTCTGAAACGGTTTCACTTCGCTCATTAAACTTCCGCCAATGAGACATTTACTAATTATTTCTGTTACATAAATCGAAGGGCATACGGAAACTGACGAAGATCCCAACTGTAAATAATATTTATACAGCACAGTCCAAACAAGATTGAAACAAACCAGTGTTATGTCTAGCAGCTCGCACGAACTGCTAAAAATAGCAGTTAAATCATTACTAGATAACACACCACTATCTTAGAAAAGGACCCGTAAGATAAGGTCTCGAATTCTTTACACATAAGGAAAAGACGGGATGGTTACGGATGGAACGCTTTTGATTAGAGGTATGCTGCAATCGACCCCGAAAGGATGAAAGGCAAAGTCGACCTCGGGGGAATTTGAACTCAGAACGTAGCGGCAGAACGTAGCCTCTGCCGCTACGTTCTGAGTTCAAATTCCGCCGAGGTCGACTTTGCCTTTCATCCTTTCGGGGTCGATTAAATAAGTACCAGTTGCACACTGGGGGTCGATATAATCGACTTAATCCGCTTGTCTATCCCCTCTGTGTTTGGCCCCTTGTGGGTAGTAAAGAAATAGGTATGCTGCATAGGGCTGACCTGGGGCTTAACGACAACACTTGAAATCACTTTTTAGGCCATGTTTAGATATTGTGAGGAAAAGAGATAAGGTGGAAGAGAAAGAGTGTGGAGGCGGGAGTGGATAGAGAAAGAGTGTGAGGAAGAGGGGGACGGAGAAAGATGCAGCCAGTCTCCAGGTAAATAGTCATAATACTGGATGACCGAGAACCAGATCGATGCTTTCCTGCTGTATCAATCGACAACAGAATTAGAAAACGGTCGTGGGTGGCTGCAATATTATAATGCGATCGTAAAATTTATCACTCGGAGCAAATTGTTCAAGTTCGCGGGGCAACGTATTTTTTTTTTGCCATTTATTTAAGATTGAACATGAAAATCCATTCGTTTTAAACCAATAAATTCTTTAAGCTATTTTTAGTTGAATTTACTAGCTGAAAGGTCAAAAGGTCATACGGGACAAGTAAATCGATATATCTAGAAGGACAATGTCAACAAATCAATAAATGCTATTTTTTGCAAAGCCTTCAATGATATAAAAATCAATACAGCTGAAGTAGGGGGATAGATAGGCCGTATTTATTCTGTAAAGAAGGGGGTCGAAGAAAATATAGGGGATTTCATGAACAACAAAGAATAGAAATGGTGGGAAAATAATTAAGAACAGAACTCAGAGGTAAGAGACGTAGAACGAGGTAAAACGAAAAGTAATTAAGTACAGGGATAGGTTTATATAGATACAGTAATAGCGATCTCATT
Organism: Octopus sinensis; assembly: GCF_006345805.1. Classification (NCBI taxonomy): domain Eukaryota; kingdom Metazoa; phylum Mollusca; class Cephalopoda; order Octopoda; family Octopodidae; genus Octopus; species Octopus sinensis. Next base: position 198,496,527 of record NC_042998.1, on the reverse strand, counting down.
TTGGATGGCGTGGGTGGTCGGTTCGATAATCTTAATCTCTTCATATATGCTATGTTTCAGCCTCATCAAGCCGACGGGGTAGCCTTATACATGGCTGTTGATAAGCCTTCCATAAGCTCTAACCTAAGTATTTCAAGTATGAGTATCCCTTTCCCGCAGTATATCTAGGACATTATCCGGTCTGACCTTCCCTTTAAAAGGAGGACGGGTGTAATTAAAAGAATAAAAAGAATAACTGGCTATTTTTAAAGGGTTGTGCGACCATGTAGTGGCTCAAGCCAAATCTCCCTTAAATTACTACACCCTACCCTCTTAGAAAAGGGAGGCTGCATTGAGCTATGTAGTCCAAGATATATAAAAAGACGGAATGGTCACGGTTGGAACTGTTTAGTTGATTGCCAACTGGATTAGTGTTGACCTAGGGCTAAACAAAAACGCCAAAGTCACCTGATGAGTTAATACCAACTTTTTTGAAAATCTGGAGACGATTTTGGCAGATGTAGAGTATAGGAAGATGTGGTGTTCATGCTTTACTTCGGAGCATAAGCGGTTTAAAGCTAAACTGGAAACCCAGTCACGAATATTTAGGGTAATAATTGGGAGAAACAAAATTCTATTACACCTTAATAAAATAAAGATAATTGTAGGTGTACTTACTGTGCGCTCTAAGTCGGTCTACCTGAGATTCACTGTCAGTTTTCTCATCATCAGTTATCACCTGAATACAGACACCTTTCTTGTTCATGGCAATTAAAATATCTACAAGATCCTTGTAAGTTATGTGGAAAACACAGACACAGATGTATTTTTTGGCTGCACAGAGACGTCGGTAGATTTCGCTTAGGGAAGTTTTGTAATGGGACAGAGAACAGTCGGAGCGAACACAACCAGATTCCAGTAGAAAGTTGTTCTTGCACGCAATGTGTTTATCGGGGAACATGAGAACTTCTGTGAAAATCTCATCTTCATCTTCAGAACCCTCGTCGCCCCGGCGGCCCTTTCGCAGCTTCTTCACTCCGTAACCGTAGAGTTTGTAAACGGTTCCGATGACCAAACCAGATGATATTAACCCCACCATAAAGGAAACGAGTGACGGGATAATTTTCGATGGCAACATGATGGCAATGTCACGGTTGGATTGCTTTTTTAAGTTACATGTGACCAGGAAGGAATGAGTGGAAATAGTTCATGTGGATATAAAAAAGCATTTGTGAGTGTGTCCAATTAGCTTAACACGTGCGTGTCGTCATGGTTGATTAATCCATAGCTTCGCTTCACCGTGTTATGACCAGAATCGAATTAGCCATCATCTGAGGAATCGGCTTCACACGAGGACACCAAACACTCCTTCGTGACTAACCAGCCGGTGCGAACTAGAAACTGTCGCTTATCTTATAAAGCACCGGGATTAAATGAAATAATCCGGGATTAAAAAATACGTAGTTTCTTTTTTTTTTTTTTTCTCTCTCTTTCCTTGTTTCAGTCATTTTGACTGCGGCCATGCTGGAGCACCGCCTTTGATCGAGCAACTCGACCCCCGGGATTTATTCTTTCGTAAGCCCAGTACTACTTATTCTATCGGTCTCTTTTGCCGAACCGCTAAGTAACGGGGACGTAAACACACCAGCATCGGTTGTCAAGCAATGCTAGGGGGACAAACACAGACACAGACACAGAAACATATACACACACACACATATATATACATATATATACATACATATATACGACAGGCTTCTTTCAGTTTCCGTCTACCAAATCCACTCACAAGGCTTTGGTCGGCCCGAGGCTATAGTAGAAGACACTTGCCTAAGGTACCACGCAGTGGGACTGAACCCGGAACCATGTGGTTGGTAAGCAAGCTACTTACCACACAGTTTGATAAATATTTTAGACTGTCACAGTTTCTAATCTTCAAATGTTTAAAAAAAAATCTTATTTCCTGTTAGATAATGAGAAATTGAAAATTGTTATATAAAATAAAGTGGATCCTTTTTGGTTTGAACGGCAGTTTTTTTTAATAATTTCCACGTAACTAAGCACTTTTAAACTTCGTATACTGGTAGAATGTGTTTATAAAACATCTTTTTCTCTTGGCTTTATGGAGAAAATTCTATGGTTTGTAAGATATTTGTTGTTGTTTTTTTCTTCAATTTCTGCAATTTCAACCAATCAATGACGTCTATTGAGGTGAAAACATTCTGTACCGTATGAATATGTCCCTCGTTTAAGAAACAGATTGGGTTTATTTACATTTCTGAAGAAAAAAAATATACCCTTCCCCCCACACCTAACCCTAAAACAGATTGAAATGCAATAGATCGATACTAGGGTCATAATTATGGGTGACAATTTCATATGACACTGCTAGAAAAAACTGCCGGTCAAACCGAAAAGATCCAATTAAGCTTTAAAATTGGAAAGTAAATTAGTATAAATTTTATTTGGAAAATATGATTGTAAGGATATCTCACATAATTGTGTTGTTAGGATTAAAACATTACAAAGCATTATGAAAGGTGTCTTTTTTTTTACTAACCTAGACTATGTAAGTATCTCAAAGATAGTGTAATTCATTGGAATTACATGAAATGGAAAGACTTCCTCCCATCGTCCCCCACCTATTTTCTCACAAATAATTGATTCCCCCACCACCACCATCACCACCACCAAAACCCACATTTTCGGAAAATTGCCAAAAATCGGAATTTCGAAATTTTTTGCCCACACCCCTTACTCTCTTCCACCCCCAATTTCTTCATTTTTCACTGTTTTCCATAACCACAACCCTAAAATTCCAACCCTAACCCTAACCCTAAAACTCTAAAACCTTAACCCTAAAAAACTAACCCTAAATCCCTAACCCTACGTAGAAAAATGTTTGAGACTTTTTTTCAGACTCATAATCTCCGTATTTTTCCACATATTTTGAAAAAAAAACAATTTTCTGAAATAAGTTAAAAATGAAGAATTTAGTGTTGGGTAATTTCGAAATACCGATTTTGGCCAATCTTTTTGCAGATTCGTATTCTTCATAGCCAAAAGCGGAAGTGTGAGTGGAAAAAAAGAAATTAAATAAGAAAAAAAAAGGTGGTTTTTTTGGAGGAAGGTGTACAAAAGGAAGCCTAGCCTACAAGGAATATTTGTGTGTGTGGCTGTGTGTGTGTATGTATTAGTTCGCCAACACTACACCTGGTATCCCCTCTCCATATGCATGCCACATATGTATATCATGACTCATACACTGTTCACTTACCTGACTTTTGTACATAATTCTATGTACTTATACATGCACCTTTGATAAGTTGTAGTGCACCTGAGCATTACACACAATACTTTCATTATTATATTATATAGGTATATATATAGAGGGGCACTAAGAGTACTATACGAGCATGATCGTTGCCAGAGCAACAAGCTGGCCTCCATGCTGGTAGCACATAAAAAACACCATTCGAGCATGATTGTTACCTGTTGCCTTACTGGCACTTGTGCTGGTGGCACGTGAACAAAACATTCGGGCGAGGTCATTGCTAGTGCTGCTGGACTGACTCCTGTGCAAGTGGCACGTAAAAAGCACCATTTGAGCATTGCCGTTGCCAGTATCGCCGGTCTGGCCCTCATGCTGGTGGCACGTAAATGCACCCACTACACTCTCGGAGTGGTTGGCATTAGGAAGGGCTGTAGAAACTTTACCAGATCAAGATTGGAACCTGATGCAGCTATCTGGTTCGCCAGTCCTCAGTCAAATCGTCCAACCCATGCTAGCATGGAAAGTGGATGTTAAATGACGATGATGATGATGATGATATACACATATATATATACATATATCTATACATATATATATATATGTATATATATATATATATATATATATATATACATATACATATATATATACATATATATATATATATACATATATATACATATATATATATATATATATATATATATATATATACATATATTCATATATACACACATGCATATATATATATATATATATATAAGTTCAGCAAAAATTTAGATTCAGATGAATATGGTAATTAAGTTGAGGCACCAGAATTTAGTACGGTATTATCCATACAATTTCAAAATAAGGTGATTAAAATCAAAATAAGCAACAAGAGATAATGCAGTATGATATCATTTCATGCAACTCCATTTATTTGAACAATGCAATCATTGCATCAATTTAAAATGTAGAGCAATCTTCAGCTGCACAAAGACATAGAATTTAATTAAATTAGAACAGATGGACACATTAGTATAATTATGCCTAAAATCTCCAAGAAGTTAAGGAGATAGACAAAGAACATGTTGTCTCTACTTCAGTATAGAAGTTACTAAAATTATCAACAAGACTCTGCCTGTCACTGATTTTTTTGTCTTTATGGGGTCAATTTTAATTTATAGACTAGTTTATCAAATCCCTTGTATATCTAAGGCTGAGAGAACAGAGGGCAGCATCTGTTAGGGGTAGGGCTGAGGGAGCAGACAGACATTCTAGTTGGTATAGTCATAAAAATCAAGATTTATTAGAAGCTTTATCATGAGGTTTGGTAAAGGAAAACTTAAAACAAGATGTTAGTTGATAATTAAGGGGGTCGCCCACTAGCAGACCATTGATAATGAAACAGGGAAGTCTTATCATGTGGTACTATAGTTAAATATTTTAAACAATGTTGCTATATTGTATACAGTCAAAGTTTAGGGTTATTTAAAGGATTATTAAGAAGAATATTATAACAAAAGGATAGAAATTTATGAATACTTTTGAGTATATACCAAACTTTTCCAACAATAGAGGGAGGAAAAGAAATTATCCAGAAATAGTTTAATATTTATACATATTGTACACTTAAATACAAACTCATCAGATGGTATCTGTGAATATTGATTAATCGGTATATACTGGTATTAATAAAGGTGTATTGAGGTAAAGGAACATGCTGATTATATATTAATAAAATTATAATCTAAGCAGTATTTTTTAATAAGTAGTGAATATACCAGTATAGTTTTATATAAGCTAAGTATGAATTTCTAGAGATACAAAAACTAGATTAATTTTATAAATAAAGGCTAATTATAAAATAATAAAGAAATAAAATAAAATTATCAAGTAGGGCAGAACACCATAGAAAAGGAAATAAAATGGCTTAATTACTAATACAATGGTAAATACTGGTAAATAATGGTAAATAATGGTAAATACTATGGTAGCTTGTTAAGACCGACAGAGAAGATTTTTGGAAAAAGTACAATTCGAAATATATTAGACTAAAAATTATATATTTACTTATTTAGCTAATATCAATAAAAGACTGATGTTTGGCACTTTTCCGGAACCTCCGTATCCAAAAACGGGGATTTTTGGCAAAAAAACAATTACAAAATTAAACAAATTTGGCAGAAAATTGGGGCGGGACGGAAGGCTTACCCATTCTAGTTATTGGTTGTGTTTAAATCTCTTTCTCTCTTTTTACTCTTTTACTTGTTTCAGTCATTTGACTGCGGCCATGCTGGAGCAACGCCTTTTGTCGAGCAAATCAACCCCGGGACTTATTCTTTTGTAAGCCCAGTACATATTCTATCGGTCTCTTTTGCCGAACCGCTAAGTGACGGGGACGTAAACACACCAGCATCGGTTGTCAAGCAATGCAAGGGGGACAAACACAGACACACACACACATATATATATATATACATATATACGACAGGCTTCTTTCAGTTTCCGTCTACCAAATCCACTCACAAGGCATTGGTCGGCCCGGGGCTATAGCAGAAGGCACTTGCCCAAGATGCCACGCAGTGGGACTGAACCCAGACCCATGTGGTTGGTTAGCAAGCTACTTACCACACAGCCACTCGTGATTTATTATTTAATTCTCATATTCAGATTAACTTAATTTTAAAATACCAAACAAAATATGACTGATAATTTAATTCCTTTAAAATACCAAACAAAATATGACTGATAATTTAATTCCTTTTTCCAAAATAAGGTGTTTTGGCAAGAAATATTACGTTTTCTTCAGGCGCTGAAGGCGTATTTTCTATAAAACTTGTTGATGTCATTCTTTTAAAAACCTCAATCAATCTTCACTTTTGAACGCTGTGCAAACAACTATAGCGACTACTTTATAATATACAACTGTGTTTTCTGTAATTCGGTTTTGGCAGGAGACTTAATACCTATTTCTTTACTACCCACAAGGAGCTAAACACAGAGAGGACAAACAAGGATAGACAAACGGATTAAATCGATTACATCGACCCCAGACCCATGTGGTTGGTTAGCAAGCTACTTACCACACAGCCACTCGTGATTTATTATTTAATTCTCATATTCAGATTAACTTAATTTTAAAATACCAAACAAAATATGACTGATAATTTAATTCCTTTAAAATACCAAACAAAATATGACTGATAATTTAATTCCTTTTTCCAAAATAAGGTGTTTTGGCAAGAAATATTACGTTTTCTTCAGGCGCTGAAGGCGTATTTTCTATAAAACTTGTTGATGTCATTCTTTTAAAAACCTCAAATCAATCTTCACTTTTGAACGCTGTGCAAACAACTATAGCGACTACTTTATAATATACAACTGTGTTTTCTGTAATTCGGTTTTGGCAGGAGACTTAATACCTATTTCTTTACTACCCACAAGGAGCTAAACACAGAGAGGACAAACAAGGATAGACAAACGGATTAAATCGATTACATCGACCCCAGTGCGTAACTGGTACTTAATTTATCGACCCCAAAAGGATGAAAGGCAAAGTCGGCCTCGGCGGAATTTGAACTCAGAACGTAACGACAGACGAAATACCTATTTCTTTATTACCCACAAGGGGCTAAACACAGAGGGGACAAACAAGGACAGACAAATGGATTAAGTCGATTATATCAACCCCAGTGCGTAACTGGTACTTAATTTATCGACTCCGAAAGGATGAAAGGCAAAGTCGACCTCGGCGGAATTTGAACTCAGAACGTAGCGACAGACGAAATACCGCTAAACATTTCACCCGGCGTGTTAATGTTTCTGCCAGCTCGCCGGGAGACTTAATACCGACAGCACTACCATATTGTCGCTTTTTCAGGTCTATTTTTGGGTTACATTATGAAATGTCAACTTCCTTCTCCAAAACAATAAAGTGCGATATAAGGGAAATTTGGGTGCCGCTTTCAGCCGACCGAGCGTCGAGGTGCATAGGCCACGCGAAGGTGGAGCGCTGGCAGAAACGTTAGGACGACGGGCGAAATGCTGAGCGGTATTTCGTCTGCCGTTACGTTCTGGGTTCAAATTCTGCCGAGGTCGACTTTGCCTTTCATCCTTTCGGGGTCGATAAATGAAGTACCAGTTACGCACTGAGGTCGATATAATTGACTTAATCCGTTTGTATGTCCTTGTTTGTCCCCTCTGTGTTTAGCCCCTTGTGGGTAGTAAAGAAATAGGTATATCGTCTGCCGTTACGTTCTGAGTTCAAATTCCTCCGAGGTCGACTTTGCCTTTCATCTTTTCGGGGTCGATTAAATAAGTACCAGTTACGCACTGAGGTCGATATAATCGACTTAATCCCTTTATCTGTCCTTGTTTGTCCCCCCTGTGTTTAGCCCCTTGTGGGCAATAAAGAATTTAATAACAATGATAATAATAATAATAATGAAATTATTGTATACAGTGCTCAGGTGCACCACGACTAGTTGACTGCAATATGAAGAGATAAAGTGTGTTAGAGCCAATGTTATTATTCCTTAAAATGACATTATCCACTCCAGATATATCCTGGAGATATATCATTACGGTGAGTAGAAGCTTTCACCATGATTTTCACGTCAAATATTTAAGCATAACATATGTAGGTGTAACGACGAGCTGAAATAACGGGAGATAACTTGAACATACTGCACAGTTAGCTCCCATGTATTATATCTCCAGAAAGTGACGTGTTCTAATCCATAAAGCTTTAGATAAAAAGATTTTGACGTGACTACCTCATTTAATGTTCGAGCATAGGGTATCTAGGAATATATGATCGAATGTGTACTGATTTTTTAAGATGTAAGGTGGTTGTGATCTGAGGGAGATTTGGTCGCTATTTCAAGCGAACCAAATAACGTCATTGACTAGGTATTACCTGACTCCACAGTGGTGGGCTCTGAGGCCGAGTTTGAGGGTGGTGCACTGATTGCAGGGTTTTGGCCATATATTTCAAAACTGGTAAATTCTTGAGTATACTCTTACATATACATATAGATATTTATAATTAACTAGCAGTATCGCCCGGCGTTGCTCGGATTTGTAAGGGAAATAACTATATAAGCATTTTTAGAGAGTTATAGCCAAAAAATAGCAAAAAAAAGCATTAAAAATGGAAAAAAGATTATGGTAAATTTTTTTTAAAATCGTTGACTCATCATAGACGCGCGCTAATACCCAGAAGGGCTCGATATGAATCATGACTATAAGATACACAACTTCACTTTTATATATAAAGATTTCTAGATATCTGGAATTCTCTAGGCTATTCATAAGCAATAAAACTGTTCTTAGCTTGTCTTCCTTTGTCCGTCTATCCGTCCATCCATCCCTCTATCTATACACACACATACATCTATGTAAATATCTATTCTTTTTTACTTGTTTCAGTCATTTGACTGCGGCCATGCTGGAGCACCGCCCTTAGTCGTGCAAATCGACCCCGGGACTTATTCTTTGTAAGCCCAGTACTTATTCTATCGGTCTCTTTTGCCGAACCGCTAAGTGACGGGGACGTAAACACACCAGCATCGGTTGTCAAGCAGACACAAATACACATACACATATATATATATATATATATACATATATATATATATACATATATATATACATATATACGACAGGCTTCTTTCAGTTTCCATCTACCAAATCCACTCACAAGGCATTGGTCGGCCCGGCGCTATAGTAGAAGACACTTGCCCAAGATGCCATGCAGTGGGACTGAACCCGGAACCATGTGGTTGGTTAGCAAGCTACCTACCACACAGCCACTCCTATATATATATATATATATATATATTCTCTTGGATGCAAAGTACCAACCAGACCTAGGGTGACATGGTGGTGGAATAGTGTAATTGGGTTGGACGATTTTGACTGAGGGCTGGCGAACCAGATGGCTGCACCAGGCTCCAATCTTGATATGGTAGAGTTTCTACAGCTGGATGCCAACCACTCCAAGAGTGTAGTGGGTGCTTTTACGTGCCACTGGCACGGGGGCCAGTCAGGGAGTACTGGCAATGACCTCGCTTGAATGTTTTTACACGTGCCACCAGCAAAGGTGCCAGTAAGGTGACGCTGGTAATGATCACACATGAATGGTGCCTTTTATGTGCCACTGGCATGGAAGCCAGTTAGCTGCTCTGTTAACGATCATGCTCGTATGGTTCTCTTTGTGCCCCGCTGGCATGGATGCCAGTCATCGAATTTGATTTTGATTTCACTTGCCTCAACATGTCTTATATATATATATATATATAAACACACATACACATCGATGTACCTGTTTTGCAAGATTCCTGATGTGGAAGGATATTAAAATAAGAACAGTAATAATATAGTGTGATTATTTGGCAAAAAAAATAAATGAGCCTCCCCAATATAATAACAATAATAATATATATATATATATATATATATAACAATATATATATATATATCACTGCCAGTACTGCCTGACTGGCCCCCGTGCTGGTGGCACGTTAAAGCATCCACTACACTCTCGGAGTGGTTGGTGTTAGGAAGGGCATCCAGCTGTACAAACACTGCCAGATCAAGATTGGAGCCTGATGCAACCATCTGGTTCACCAGCCCTCAGTCAAAATCGTCCAACTCAATTACACTGTTCCACAACCATGTCACCCTAGGTCTGGCTGGTACTTTGCATCCACGAGAATATATATATAAATATATATATATATATATATATATATATATATATATATATATATATATATATATATACATATATATTTACATAGATGTATGTGTGTGTTGGTGTGTGTGTGTGTATAGATAGATAGACAGATGGATGGATGGATAGACTGATTGATTGATAGAAAGATAGATAGATTGATAGATATATATATCATCATTATCATCATCATCATTTAAAAATAATAGTACTGGGATCAATTTGTTTGACTAAACCCTTTCAGGCAGTGCCCCAGCATGGTCACAGTCAAATGACTGAAACAAGTAATGAGATAAGAGATATTTCTTATTTCTAATATGTATATTAGTCCTAAGAAATTTAGTAGCACAATAAAATTCCTATTTATGAACCACTTGAAAGAATCCATAACTTTGAATTATTCAGTGTTGAAAATGTCAATGGCTAATTCTTTATCACCATATCACATCTGTAGGATTAGAATTAACTTGTTTGCGTAAATGATGAACTGACTGTGTCCGTAGAGATCAGTTGATGTTCCTCACACCAATCTAGCCAATGAAGGAGAATCAGCAGTAGCCCAAGCCCCTTCACTGGCAGTAGCTTATATGATGATGACAGCTTCTATGGTAGCTTAATCCTGTTTCTACCCGGTGACTCATCAGATCAGCTGTAAAGGTTAAGCAAACCCCAAAATATGCAAAAAGGGTTCTGAATTAATTGCATAGGGAAGTGAACACCACATGCTGATGCAAATACAACCTATCCTTGATGAGCTCAACTTCATCATCATCGTTTAACATCCGTTTTCCGTGCTAGCATGGGTTGGATGATTTGACTGGGGTCTGGGAAGCCAGGAGGCTACACCAGGCTCCGGTCTGATCTAGCAGTGTTTCTACAGCTGGATGCCCTTCCTAACGCCAACCACTCTGTAAAAAGTTTGGTACAAGGTGCCATGCAGTGGGACTGAATCCAGAGCCATGTGGTGGGAGGGAAGCAAGCTACTTACCACACAGCCACTGCTGCACTTCTGAATAAATAATGTTATTTTATTATTACATATCATTTAAAATCAATAGAGCTGTGCGTGAGAAGACCCGGCAGGACAAGTGAGACCATAACCCATGGCCTCAGTCCACTTATGCATACCTTTCCCTCTTGGGACACAAAACTCTACTTGTGAAGACCTGTTGAGGCAAGTGAAAATCAAAATCAAAATCGATCAACATCAATGGAAATTGTAGGTGTGATACCAGTGCCGGTGGCACATAAGATAACCATCCGAACGTGGCCGCTGCCAGCGCCGCCCCGACTGGCTTCTGTGCCGGTGGCACATAAAAAGTACCATCTGATCGTGGCCGTTGCCAGCCTCGTCTGGCACCTGTGCTGGTGGCACATAAAAAGCACCCACTACACTCATGGAGTGGTTGGCATTTGGAAGGGCATCCAGCTGTAGAAACATTGCCAGATCAGACTGGGCCTGGTGCAGCCTTCTGGCTTCCCAGACCCCAGTTGCACCGTCCAACCCATGCTAGCATGGAAAGCGGACGCTAAACGATGGTGATGATGATGATGAGAGCACTTTAGAAATCATTTGACATTCTTGTTTTTGAGAAAAATTCATCACTTCATACATATATTTCTGGTATACATAACTGAGGCAATATCAAATTAAAATAGCCATCTATACATCATACTTAACGTATACACAGTCAATAGGCCAGTTACTATAGCAATTGTCTAAAGATAACATTTCTTATGGATGCGTCATGTTGAAAATACAATAAATATGAAAGTGAGACAAAATTTTGTCCCAAGGAACAACCAGTGAGACAGCCAAGTGCATTTCAACCTTTCAGGATCTTTCTGCATGCATGTCCTCATTACCAGCTACATGCTCGGACAAGAATTCATTAACACTGATATAGGAAAAAGTGAATAAAATATTCCCTGATGTTATGAACAGTCACCCAGCTGAATAAAAATCAAGTATTCATAGATTGATTTTTATCTCAGGACAAATGCTGCAGTAACTGGTCTACTGACAGTGTGTATACGTCCAGTTGAGTTTGATGATAAGCTCCTTGAGGCATTACTTGAAGAAAATCCTGCATTATCAGTTGAAGAATTGGCAATAAAGCTTAGTTCAAATCATACAACTGTTCATCGTCATCTTCAACAACTTGGTACCTCATAAATTGTCCGAAAGAAATCTGAAATCCCGATTTGACATCTGGTCTTTGTTTTGCAGGTGCCAGTGTCATGTAATAGCACCCAAGCCAGTAGCATTTAAAAAGCACTCCTTGTAAAGTGGTTGGCTTTAGGAAGAGCATCCAGTGATGGAAACCATGCCAAAACAGACAACTGAAGCCTAGGCACCTCCTGTCAAACTGTCTAACCCATGGAAAACGTACGCTAAACGATGATGATTATTAAATGTCCTTTAAGATGTGATTTGTGGAAAGTATGGTTGTTGTTTCTAGCAGGATGAGTAACACCTAGAAGTGTTTGTAAGAACAAATTATACAAAGGAATCTCTACGGTGTTGCTCGACGGGCTAAAAATAACACACAAGTCTTCCTCATATAACACCCTTCTATCTTCAAAAATAGAAGGGTATTATTGGATAACCAGGAAAGTTATTATTGGATAACCATTGTGATGGTTATGGCTGGGACGCCATTCATCATGGATAACTCGGAGCTAAACATCAAGTGCAGATAGAGATAATTCGCATTCTCTATCCACAGCATAGACATCGTGTGCTAAATCCGCAAAATTACTATATGAAGAGAATTCTCAAAAACACCTTCCAGTGAGTACAATAGTCTTTTAACAACAGTGGAGAATAGAATTGGCAATGCCATAGAATATGGTTTAGAGTGTGTTGTCTCCCTTTAATAGCTGAAATATACCAAAACCGAATGTCTTTTATTCTTGTAGAGGTAAAAGTACCGAAGGCGATTTAATAGCCTGTTCCCATTTCTTAAAATAGATTATCTTCGTACCTATTTTAGATATCGTTTTTAATGTTGGGTTCCCCAAGTCGATTTTGCCTTTCATCATTATATTGCCAATAAATGCTAGTGTCAAATTCCTATGATAATGTCCGTTTATTGTCCCTCACTAGAATAAAAGGGGAAAGATAAACAGAGATTGTTCTCTTTTCCAAAATAAAAAAAATACAAAATATAAAATGATAATAAATTAAATATAAAATTGAGGCATTTCCTAACATAACTTTGTCCTATCACCTTTAGCTCATATTACGTGAAACTAAAATGGGACAAATATACCATGAGTGAGCCCCGATTTATACACACGCATATATGTATATAAATATGCGTGTGTATAAATAATCTTTGTACTTGTGATATTTTGTTGTTTTCCCTCCATATCTACGTGAATTATTTTTGAGTAAGCACTTTCAGGGAGATTCTTCTTAAAGTAGTAGAAATGGCTAAAGAAATTTTTTTGGCTGCTATTTCTAAAAATTTCAGTATGTGGCAGCAAAGTAAATTATTTTACTGAGCCCTTAATTATATAAAGTAATATTTTGAATACGCCTTGAATGGCCCTTTTACATACTGAACACTACTTGGTGAAATTAATTAATAACTTTATTAATTTACCCTTAATTATTGATAATATATATACATATATTTCTTTACTACCCACAAGGGGCTAAACATAGAGGGGACAAACAAGGACAGACAAAGGGATTAAGTCGATTACATCGACCCCAGTGGGTAACTGGTACTTAATTTATCGACCCCGAAAGGATGAAAGACACACACAGTTACTCAGGTATTTTGCTGCTAAAAACATCTCCACACCAGGTGTATAGGTATATGCATAACTATGTACGTGTCGATTGTATACACACAAGCCTGACCTGATACAAGCACTTAGTGAAATATACGTGTGTGTTTATGCATATGAAACGTACATATTTACACATGTAATGTCTATTTACGTAAAAGAAACGAATTATGTGCTTTTATGTACGTAATTAAAAACGTATCTTTTTTTTTTTTGCAGGTGTCGATTATCTTTGTATATGGGAAAAGATATTACAGTCCAGTGACTTAAATATACGTGTGTGTATAGATAGATACACGAGAGGAGTGTATTTATTGTATACACTTTGGGTACTACTTGAGAACAGTGGTCCCGGTGCGCGCACTTGCGTAGTCGCGCATCCGCGCAAGCTAGTCGTGACTAGTCGATCCTACAATGACTACCTGGCAAAGTAAATAAAACACAAAATAAATAATTTTTTTACCACAAAGTAAATAATTTTTGTTAAACAAAGTAAAATAAAATAAAACTCAAAAACACAAAGTAAATAATTTTTTAAACAAAGTAAATAAAACACAAAATCACAAAGCAAGGATCGACTAGTCATGACTAGCTAGCGCGGATGCGCGACTACGCAAGTGCCCGCACCGGGACCACCGTTCTCAAAGTAGTACCTATTTCTTTACTACCCACAAGGGGCTAAACACAGAGAGGACAGACAAACGGATTAATTCGATTATATCGACCCCAGTGCGCAACTGGTACTTAATTTATCGACCCCCGAAAGGATGAAAGGCAAAGTCGACCTCGGCGGAATTTGAACTCAGAACGTAACGGCAGACGAAATGCACGGCTACGCATTTCGCCCGGCGTGCTAACGTTTCTGCCAGCACGCCACACTTGCTAAAATCATTTAGCGTATGCTTTGGATTCTAGTAGTGAAATCCAAAGCAGGAAGTATGGCAGCAAAGACTTATTAACAGTCGATCACCATCGCCATCGTCCAAAAAGAAAAAAGAGAAGTAATTGCTTCTGAGAAGAAGAGCAAAGCATTAACAATAGCACCAGCGAAATGGACCAATCAAACAACGCCATTCAATCACTGCTGTTGACATCCACTCAATAGTAAGACGTTTTACGAGCACCAATCAACGACGCCTGCCAAATCACGTGATCACAGACCCGTCGTTGCGCGCGTTCACTCTCCCTCGCTCTCTTTCCTCCACCCTCCTTCACTTTGTATACCTTTCACCTTTTTCTCTCTCAGACTTTGTATATTTTTCACCTTTTTCCTCTCTCACTCACTCTCTTTCCTCCACCCTCTAACACTTTGTATACCTTTCACTTTTTTCTCTCTCAGTGTTTCTCTCTATTTCTTATTTACCCTTTCTCCATCTCATTTGTTCTTTCTCTCTCTCTCTCTCTCTCATCGCTTTCACCTCCGCTTCCCCTCCCGCAATATCCTGCTCCTCGTCCTCCTCCTCCTACTCCAACAGTTAGCCTCGTAAATTCAGACATGGCTGGTTTGTTTTGTTTTTCTTCTTCCACTGCTTCACTACGACATCCGCATATCTCCCTCATAGTCTGTCTCCACTCTTATGTGTAAAACCGCAGTCTGGTCCGTCGGTACCACGACCATCCAAGCACTTCACCCCACCCCACCAATTATCCATCGATCTATTTGTTTTTTTATGGAATAACCAACATCATCTCCAACAAGGAACCAGAGACAGAGAGAGAGTCAGTGCACTTTACAATCAAAGGCCACAGGAGCTTGGCTTTAAGCAAACACACACTTATAGTAACTGTTATTAGAAACTAGTACTACTTTTCTGGCCTTCCTGTTATCAGTACTAGTTTTCTAACCCCTGCTCTTTGCTACTGTTAATTCATATCCATCTCATACACACACACACACCACACATCTTTTGAAATATACACACACACACCACACATCTTTTGAAATATACACACACCACACATCTACACATCTTTTGAAATATACACACACACCACACATCTACACATCTTTTGAAATATACACACACACCACACATCTACACATCTTTTGAAATATACATACACACACACACCACACATCTTTTGAAATATACACACACCACACATCTACACATCTTTTGAAATATACACACATACCACACATCTACACATCTTTTGAAATATACATACACGCACCACACATCTTTTGAAATACACACACACACATCTTTTGAAATATACACACACACACCACACATCTTTTGAAATATACACCACCACACCACACATCTTTTGAAATATACACACACACACCACACATCTTTTGAAATATACATACACACCACACATCTTTTGAAATATACATACACACCACACATCTTTTGAAATATACATACACACCACACATCTTTTGAAATATACACACATACACACCACATCTTTTGAAATGTACACCACACCACACATCTTTTGAAATATACACACACACCACACATCTTTTGAAATATACACACACACACACCACACATCTTTTGAAATATACACACACACCACACGGATGTGACTCCAGTCTCACCGCCATAACAAGAACACAAGCACCTTGCAAACAACATCCACACATCAACAACGTATATATATATATATATATAATATATCTATACTACAATAGCTGGTTTGCCCAATATATTATTTTTCCCCTCCTTATCATACACACACCTCTTGTACATTTCCAAACGGCACCAATTTACAATCACAACATGCCCTTCCTCAATAGGTTATTCCAGAGTAAAAGGGCCAGAAATTACAACAGTAAACCTGCAATTCCGGAGCCCAAAAAACCGTAAGTAGAACATTTTGTAATTAAAAACAACCAAATTGTTTTGGGTTTTTTTTTTTTCATCTGTTTGGATTGATTATTTGATGCATGTCTGTTCTTTCACCACAGCTACTTTCCCCCCAGCCCTCATATATATATATATATATATATATATATATATATATATATATATATATATATATTAATAAATAAAACATATGCATATATATATATATATATATATATTAATAAATAAAACATATGCATATATATATATATATATATATTAATAAATAAAACATATGCATATATATATATACATATGTGTACGTACCTACCTCTACATGTATATATACACGCATATATAAGTACAGGACACCAAAAAAAAAAAAAAACGTCGAACACAATGAGAAACGAAAACATAGACACAAACCCAAGGAACTGGACATTTTTCTTAAACAACAAAAAAAAATAGAGTACAGGACAAATAACACAAGGAAAAAAACCCTTCTTCAGTCGCCATGGTTTTATATATATATATATATATGTATACACATACACACATATATATAAATTGGGGAAGGCCTGTTTATGGGAGTACCTTGGGTTTCCCGTCCATAAACGGGTTCAGTTTTATGGCGTGTCCTCAGACCCCAAAACCTGTTGGCCCATGGACCTTATGTGTGTAATGTTTCCTATGACTTGTATGTTTATACGAGTGTATTCCTCTTAGGTATATGTGTGTGTATAAATACAAACAATGCACGCACATATAATGTATACACACGTGTCTTTATTGAACACGATGCTACCTACCAACACATCTTTGTTGTTCTCTCTTCTTACGCAATATTGTTTCCTGACTCCAACTTTATTTTGCTTTAATTATTAGTGTTGTAATAATCATTTAATATCTGACTTGATACGTAACCTTAATTAAATTCATTCAGGTCATTTATGTATTGTCAATGAGGGAACTCTCGATTTCCTAAAATAGCCAAATTTCTCTAGAATCAAACCTAGAATCTTACAAAAACGGTATGACTTATTGGATGTACTGTGCCTAAATTAAGATGGTGTGGTCCTGGTTGGAACGCATTTGAGCAGGAGTTTGCCCATCAGTGCGAACTATATGCTAAAGAGTAATTCTCAGCAATATTGGAGTTCAATTTCAGAAATAGTTATTTTCTAATATCTGAAGAAATGTGCCGAAAGAAATCGATCTCCAAGTTATTGGTAGAATTTTTTTTTTTACTATAGAGTAAGGTTTGTTTGGGTCATACTATGTAAGTTTTTGCTTTCACTGGGTCATTGACCTATGTCTAGACTAAGTATGTTAACATTATGTAAAGTCTGGGCTACAGTTGGTCAGTATGGAATAATAATAGTAGATTGATATCGAAAAGAGATCCCTCCTGCACAGGAGCTAACACCAAGGAAGATTTTCACTGCAGCAAGATGTCACAATGAGGTTATATTTAGCAATGACTGTGTCACTGGGGCATTGATTTGAAAATGTTTTCCCTGTTAGGCGCATATATGGAGCTTTAGTCATCGTACCTGATAATAAAAGCAAATTAATGAATGGTATACATATAAATGATTTTCTTTTTTTAATTAGCGTATTTTCGAGAAATGAAAATAGCTAAGACCACATTTTAACACCGGGGAAAATTGGTTGCGTGTTTACTGCAAGTATTTCCAAGGATCGGAATTAACTCGGCTTGGATCCAGTTCCTGTGAGTTTCCAAATATCCTCGATTCAACAAGAATAGTAGAACGAACCGATTTGCCCATGAAATAACTCAGCTACGTTGCATTATTGACGAATTCACCTTAAAATATTCGTTTGGGGTTTAATCCTTTAGTGTTTAAACTGGCCATATCTGGCCAGAATATCCTTGTTTTATGTTCAAACTTACGAGAGGCGATCTTTCGTCTCTAGTAGACCTTTCCGTCGATTACACAACATACTGTCTGTCTCCCACACCCCATCAAACACACACACACACACATACACACATGTACATCAATGCTCCCATGTACGGTAACTTCAAAAGAACTTCCCTCGTCATACAATCGCATTCTCTTAGTCTCTTTCGCTCTCATTACTTCAAAAGTTCCCGCAAGCCCATATGTAAAAAAAAAATTTTTTTTTTACGGAAATCGACGGAAAGGTCTACTAGAGACGAAAGATTGCCCTTATGAGATTCAGCCTCTCACACCTACCCTACAATGTTATTCTAAAGATAAACAATCACATCATCAGAATTTTTGAAGTTACGAGATAAGGCACAATTAATTCAAAACAATGAATAAACAAGTATTACGTTTGACAGAGTAATCTAAACACTGAAGAGTCAAAGAAAAAAAGCAGTCCGGATCTCCGGATCTCCCTTATTTCACACCCTCTAAGCTTACAAATTGGATATTATGTTGTGTCAGAAACTGTCGGCGTGGGGGGACAACAAAAATGACTCAGTGGTCCCAGTTTACAGCTCATTGGAGCTAGAGAATAACTCTTTTACTTGTTTCAGTCATTTTGACTGCGGCCATGCTGGAGCACCGCCTTTTTTAATCGAGCAAATCGACCCCGGGACTTATTCTTTGTAAGCCCAGTACTTATTCTATCGGTCTCTTTTGCCGAACCGCTAAGTGACGGGGACGTGAACACACCAGCATCGGTTGTCAAGCAATGCTAGGGGGACAAACACAGACACACACACACACACACATATATATATATATATATATATATAATATATATATATATATATATATATATATATATACATATATACATATATACGACAGGCTTGTTTCAGTTTCCGTCTACCAAATCCACTCACAAGGCATTGGTCGGCTCGGGGCTATAGCAGAAGACACTTTGCTCAAGATGCCACGCAGTGGGACTGAACCCGGAACCATGTGGTTGGTTAGCAAGCTACTTACCACACAGCCACTCCTGCGCTTATGTATACAAAAATAAAGAAACTTCCCGAGTGAAACAAGAAGAAAAGAAATATTGAAATCTAGGTGTAAATCGAACTTACTCTAATTTCTTACTACGATTTTGTGTCTGTCTATATAGCTCGAGACAGAAATTGTAGTTTATATATATGCCTGCCTGTTCAACCTCCTCTCATTCCAGAGTTGTAATGTTTACATTACGTATTATATAAACAGAGACGGCGGAAGGGGGGGGGGCTTAATTGGTGGGGAGAAAGGGGGTTTATTGAGTTCTATAGGGGGGACGGTTGTTTGTATGTATGTATGTATGTATGTGCTGCAGTTGAAAGTGGGGGGGTTTAGGGTTATTCCTCCTGCTAAATATAGGCATCAGGCGCGAGACACGTGATAATGTTTATAGAATCTATTTCATTTATTTATTTATTTATGTATTATATAACACTTCGAAACGGATCGGGAGTGCGCGGAGGGTGGGGCCTCAGTCTTTGATCTTTGCGTTGATGAAACGTGGCTCAAATTAAGAGCTTCTGACTAATTTCGGAGCGTTTGATATGATGAAATATATTTGCATACCTATAATTTTGGTACGGTACTACTTTTAGAACAGCGGTCCCGGTGCGCGCATCCGTGCTAGCTAGTCGTTACTAGTCGAACACAAAATAAATTTTTTTTTTTTTTACACAAAGTAAATAAAACACAATAATAAATCTCTGAGCGAGATATAAACAGTAACTGCTCTATAACATAAGGGGGATCAGCCATCTGAATGTGGCTAGGGTCAGGGCGGGGTGGTGGGGGTGTTACTGGGAGCTAAATGCATCAGTAACACCCCCACCACCCCGCCCTGACCCTAGCCACATTCAGATGGCTGATCCCCCTTATGTTAAATAAAACACACAAAAACGCAAAGTAAGTAATTTATTAAACAAAGTAAATAACACACAAAAAACACAAAGTAAGGATCGACTAGTCACGACTAGCTAGCACGAGTGCGCGCACCGGGACCACTGTTCTCAAGTAGTACCTATAATCTGTTCTGACCGAACACAACTAGGCCTAGATGCTAGGGTTTGCCCGTTCAGATTCTAAGGCACGCATCCCATGACTGCCCCTTTTTTTTTTTCCAGTAGTAGTGTATCTAGGACTACTTTAACCGATGTGATCTCTTTTTATTTTAAGATTGTGTATAGTTTGAAGGAAATTTGACTTCTATCTCTACTAGGTCGAGGAACCACGTTGAGGTTCCTCGTTCTCTTGCTAGTCCATAAATATATAAATATACCCTCTCTATTGACAGATATACGAATGCATTTTTTCCCGACTTAAGGGACTCTTAGACATATATATATATATATATATATATATATATATATATATATATATGGCACCTTGGGCAAGTGTCTTCTACTATAGCCTCGGGCTGACCAAAGCCTTGTGAGTGAATTTGGTAGACGGAAACTGAAAGAAGCCCGTCGTATATATGTGTATATATATATATGCGTGTGTTTGTGTGTCTGTGTTTGACCCCATAGTATTGCTTGACAACCGATGCTTCGAATGTCCCGTCCGTGTTTTTTGTGTCGTCTTCTAAATGTTTCACGTTCTTGTCCCGTTTGTATATTTTTTTACTTTTACATAATGTATACACATATGTATACACATAATGTATACACATACAAAAAATGTATACACATAGTGGTTCGGCAAAAGAGAACGATAGAATAAGTACTAGGCTTACGAAGAATAACAAGTTTACAATTATTTAAGATGTGTATACATTTTTTTGGGACACCCTGTATATACATATATATATATAGATGTGTGTGTTGAAAAGGTTAGGCGAATGGGGGTGTGTGTGTGTGAATATGTGTGTTGATCGTTGTATGATGTCTGATAAAAAGCGTACTGATATATCATGTGTGTGTGACTCAGCGCACATGTGAGACACTGGGTTTGTGTATACGTACGTATGTGTGTGTGACGTGTGACTCAACAAGTAGATGTGTGTACGTGTGTGTGTGTGTACGAAAGAGCAAGAGAGAGAGAGAGTCCTGTGACCGCCAATATCAGCATGCTACGAACACTACATCGGTCCGTGCGTGGGTGTGTGTAGAGAAAGAGAGATAGAGAGAGAGCGTGGGGGAGGAATTCCTGGGCGGTCGTCTAATTGGAGACGTCGGTTACCATAGCACCAACAGCAGCAGCTTCTTGCAAGACCAGACAGCTCTAGTTTCATTAATCAGTCTATCATTTCGACAATATTTCTATATCTCTATATATTTCTCTCTTGTACATTATCTCCTTTTCCCTTTCCGTTTCTCTACACAGCATCTCCGTTTCTCAACATATTCATCATATTCTACCCCGCCACTTTCTCGTCTAGACATCTCCATCCTCTCTCCATGGTTACATAAGTCAATACAAAACCACCTCTCCTCCATCACTTCCTTACAGCCAATTCTCTCTCTCGCACAGTTCTACTACGTCTTGTGATCATTGGAAAAACTCACTTTTTACTCTAGCGCTGACACTCACTAATTTTTTTTTTTTTTTTTAGCAATTTCTGTAGAATCTCCCCCACCCCCACCCGCAATGCGGTGGAGTAGCAAAAACGGTTAAACTAATTACTTTGATTTGAGTTCAAACCTTGCTTTTCATCACCATAATGTTGATTTAATCGACGATCCCACCCATAAATATGTAACCTTATGCCTATCTTAGGAATAAACATTATTATTGTTAGTGGGGTCGATATATATATATATATATATATTATATATATATATAACGGGAAGCTTTATGAAAATAAACAAAAGTCGAAGGCAGGTGGAACACAAACAAACAAGTGTATTAGTATGGCGCTCAGGAATATAAATAAAACAAGTAACCGACGTTTCGAGCCTACGCTCTTCAGCAGAAAGATACACAGAAAAGAAACAAGGAGAGAAAAAATATATATATATACATGCATACATATATATATATATATATATATATATATCAACAATCAAGGAACGGCCATAAGAGGCCATTCACCCACTAGAAATAACAGCAAAGCTTCAACCGCAAATAAGATTAATTCCGTAAAATTTTTAAATTTTCTCCTGTTTACGGAATTAATCTTTATTTGCGGTTGAAGCTTTGGCTGTTATTTCTAGTGGGTGAATGGCCTATTGTGGCTGTTCCTTGATTGTTGATGTTGAACTTAAAAATGGTCTATGACTATTTAATTTTTTCCCACTAGGCCGCTGGTGGCAAAAAGAATTCTACAAAATTTTTTTTTGCCACCCTATATTGATTAATTATATATATATATATATATATACACACATACATGCATACATATATACATGCATGCATACATACACTCCTAAATCCTTCCTATAAATTTGAGGTCTCATGCCCTATATTAGAAATTTCCTCTCAAACTGCACCTAGGTCTGCGTGTTATCCTTTTGGGTTTCATAAAGTACCTCTCCAATATTGAAACCTGCATTGACTAACCTCTCTCACTCCTCAAAATTGCGGACCTTATGCTTTAGTGCATTTTTTCAGGTTCTTCATATTCTGAGTTCAAATCCCACCAAGTTCACCTTTGCTTTTATTCTTTCAGGGTCAATAAAATAAAGTATCAGTCAAGTATTGGGGTTGATGTTATAGACTTACCCGCTTCTCATCAAAATTGCCTACTTTTTTTCCAAAATTAGGAAGAATTTATTAAGTTGGCTTTTTTCTGAACTCTCCTCATTCTTAGATGCATTAATAGCAATGTTTCAATCGATTAGTACCAAGTCATCATCATTCGATATCCATGTGGAATTTCTACAGCTGGGTACTCTTCCTGTTACCAACCCTCATTTTTGCAAGCAATGTAATATTTTCCCATAGCCAGATATGTTTTTATGGAAGACTGGAAACAAACGACTTCTCTTGTTTGACAGTGCTCATTTACAACCATCAAGTGCTGTTTAAACACGCGTGTGTGTGTGTGTGTGTGTGTATACATATATATATCATCATCATCATCGTTTATCGTCCGTTTTCCATGCTAGCATGGGTTGGACGGTTCGACCGGTATCTGGAAAGCCAGGAGGCTGCACCAGGCTCCAGTCTGATCTGGCAATGTTTCTACAGCTGGATGCCCTTCCTAATGCCAACCACTCCGTGAGTGTAGTGGATGCTTCTTTACGTGCCACTGGCACAGGTGCCAGGGGAGGCTGGCAAACGGCCAAGATTGGATGGTGCTTTTTATGTTCCACCGGCACGGAGGCCAGTCGAGGCGGCGCTGGCAACAGCCACATTTGGATGGTTCTCTTACGTGCCACCGGCACTGGTATCACAGCTACAATTTCCATTGATATATATATCTAGCTACCAAATCCACTCACAAAGCGTTGGTCAGCTATTGTAGAAGACACTTGCCCAAGGTGCCACACAGTAAGACTGAACTCTAGACCACTTGGTAAGGAAGCAACTTCTCAACCACACAACCACAGCTGCGCTTATGAGTCTCATGATAAAATATATACACACATGCAGTCCATATGTAAATATATATACACATTCCTTGTCTTGGTGCTCCATTCTGATTAGACATTTGTTATATATGAGTGGAAAGTTGGTCACCTTGTTGTCTTTAAAACACATAATATTTCAATTTTACCCATTATGAAATGAATATAAGAATGTTTTCTGCAAGAACATCTCAGGTGGTGTAATGTGATGAAATTTAAATTATCCAAATATGTAGGGTAATCCACAGAAAGCACCTTACTTGTTGTACATATAAAATTGTGACTAGAGTAATGCAAGGATACATTCTGACCTCTTTCCTCTTGTGATCAGCTAAGTTATAATAAGTACTACTATATGACTGGAATACAATTCATTGAACACATAAAGAAGAAGCTCAATGGTCTCAGTCTGTGCAGGCAGGGTCACCTTTTGCCCTCACTTATCAAAGGGTACGGGAATAAACAATGTGATAAACCCCTCTCAAATTGGTCTCAGTATTCATATGAATGAATAGGAACAACCCTAATGGAACGTTTCAGTGAAGATTTTTAACACTTTGTTAAGTCAGTTAAATTATCTGAAACACATATGTAGAATTATGAGAGTTTGAAGGTTCAGGAAGAGAAGAATGAATTTACTGAAGAACTCACTAAATCTTAGCTTGAAGACAGTTGAGGTCTTCACTCTCTTAACAAACCACCTTCAAAGATCACCAGACAGTTGCTAAACTAAAAAAGATTTCTCATCATCATCATTTAACGTCCGTTCTCCATGCTAGCATGAGTTGGACGGTTCGACCGGTATCTGGAAAGCCAGGAGGCTGCACCAGGCTCCAGTCTGATCTGGCAGTGTTTCTACAGCTGGATGCCCTTCCTAATGCCAACCACTCCGAGAGTGCAGTGGGTGCTTTTTATGTGCCAGGTGAGGCTGGCAATGGCCATTTCTCAAAATAACTAATAAATAAAATGAAAACAAGACAACAAAGGCATTCAATCTGCTATAAATAACCATCAAGATTCCTTCAAAATTCAGCCACAGCAACATTTAATTCTCAGAACAAAAGAGATTTCAGTATCCAAGAAGTTCCTAATATCAAAAACTAACGTTGCACGATATGAGGATTAGGTTTTACTGAAAATTAGCCGAATAGGGAGTGTTTATGTGGTCACTCAACTTCCAAAAAAATAACAACCAAATCACTCCATATAGGTTAGACATTGTAGCTCTGATCCAGTGGTCACAGCTCAAGCACATCCTTAACAATCAGGTGGCATGGAGGGGCTAAACAAAAGCAGCATCAACAACTAGAAAGATAAGTGTGGGACAGAAATGTCTAGTGACCCCATGTTGGTGGTGTGTTGTTGGCAATAAAATAAAGATCTATATGGTGTCCCATTCTTGGAAAATTTACTTCTGGAAGAAGGCCACATGTCTGGCATCAATACAGAGGAAGCAGTCAGACTTTTTGATAGACTTTTTACTATATATGAGTGGGTACTGTCTGTGATGAGTGCATATTACCTGTGCATAGGTGTATTTACATATACATTCATATACAAACGTATTTATTTACATATATGTATGTGTTTACATAATGCATTTATATATCACCATGACCGACCAGGCTATCAGATGTTGCTACACATCGCTGGTCACAATGTGCTTCGCATTGTTTTAGCCTTCAAATGACACCACCCCACTGGCTAAGCGAGCAGGCCATCATTTATATATATATATGTGTGTGTGAAGGGTGCCTGTGGAAGGACTAGACTCAGGAAGACATGGGATGAAATGATGAGAAAGGATCTTTGGATGCTGGGCCTCATTGAGGAAATGACAAGGGACCGGGAGGTGTGGCAATTTGCTGTACTTGATGAGATGCATCAAGCTAATTAAAATTGCTGTCTTCCTTACACACAGGCTTGTTCTTTCGGGTGCCGGTACCACATAAAAGCATCCATGCCAGTGCTGTATTGATACACCCATACCGGTGCTGCGTTGATGCACCCATACCAGTGCTGCGTAAGCACTCCCATGCCGGTGGCATGTAAAACTCACACTTTAAGTGGTTGGTGTTAGGAAGGGCATCAAGCCATAGAGACCATGCCACAACAGACAGTTGGAGTCTGGGCAGCTTCCAGCTGGCCGGCTCTATGTCAGACCATCCAACCCATGCTAGCATGGAAAGTGGACATTAAACGATGATGATGATGTATGTATTTATGCAGCCTCCGTGCCAGTGGCATGTAAAAGACATCATTTGAGCATGATCATTACCAACATCACCTTATTGGCACCTGTGCCGGTGGCATGTGTAAAAGATTCGAGCGAGGTCGTTGCCAGTACTGCCTGACTAGCCCCGTGCCAGTGGCATGTAAAAAGCACCCAACTACACTGTCGGAGTGGTTGGCATTAGAAAGGGCATCCAGCTGCAGAAACTCTGCCAGATAAGATTGGGGCCTGGTGCAGCCATCTAGTTCGCCAGCCCTCAGTCAAAATCGTCCAACCCATGCTAGCATGGAAAGTGGGCGTTAAACAATGATGATGATGATATGTGGAAATATGTCTTTTTGAGTATACTGTGTATATGCATGTATACATACAGATATGTGTGTGTATCTGTGCATACATATAGTCCACTATATGGACTTGTGACATATTGTTTAACATCCAGTGATAATGATATGTCACATGTCCTTGTGAGTGTGTGTGTGCATACCATTTCATATCAGCTCTCCATGTTGAATTGGACAGTTTGATAGAGTTCACCAGGCTAGAGGACAATGTCTTGCTCCTGTGTTTCAGTTTTGGTAGGATTTTGACAAGGTGGCGAGCTGGCAGAAATGTTAGCATGCCGGGCGAAATGCTTTGTGGTATTTCATCCGCCACTGCTTTCTAAGTTCAAATTCCGCCGAGGTTGACTTTGCCTTTCATCCTTTCGGGGTCGATAAATTAAGGACCAGTTACGCACTGGGGTCGATGTAATCGACTTAATCCATTTGTCTGTCCTTGTTTGTCCCCTCTGTGTTTAGCCCTTTGTGAGTAGTAAAGAAATAGGTATGATTTTGACTGGTAGGTGCCCTAATCCTTTTGATTGTGTGGACATATAGTAAAGAAAAAAATTGCTTTATGTTACAGGATAATAGAGGGGACAGAGATGGGTTGTAGGGGAAATACATGGCTATCCTGCTTTATATAACGGATGGGGTGGGATGATTGGAAGGATACTAAGTGATAAAGATGGTGGTGATATGGTGTTAGAATGCCACGAGAAGGTGGATAAAAGAGAGTGTGAGGAAGGGTGGGTGGGTAAAGGTTGCAAGAGTGTCTGAAGAGAGTGTAAGTTGTTCAGAGATAGTAGCTCAGGAGAGAGAGGAAGTGATGACTGGCAGTGCAGAAATAGCAGCATGATACAGCAGATTTGAAGGTATGAAAGATTCGAGGAGATAAAAGATGGGGACGGGTACGTAATGATTGCAAGGAGTGTGGGGGTAGATCGAGGTGATAGAGTTCGAGATGGAAGAGTGAATGTGTGGCAAACAAATATAGTGGGTTTTTGATGGTAGGTGCGAATATTTGTAGGAAATGACTGGCAGCTCTTGAAAGTCGTATGTGGAAAATATGAATAGATGGCAGGGTATTGTTAAGAATAAGCCATATACGAGGGAGTGTTGAAAAGGTCCTGGCTTTGGGTAAAAGAAAATACGGGTGGATCAATTAATTATGATTTTACTCTCAGCTTCACACACTTATTGCAGGGGTCCTTCAGTTTTTCTAATCAGAAGGTTGGGCCTCCAACTAGGCCTTTTACGACACCCTTAAAACCAGGAACTTTTCAACACCCCTTCGTATATAAAATTTAATGTGTGTGCGCGTGTGTGTTTATATACACGTGTTTATACTTTATTTATGGTTATTAGTTTAAATAATTTCAGGAATAACAATATATTTATCGATGGAGAGACTCGATATTGAACGTAATATCCTATTTTCAAATTTGGCTTATACTTTGTTTCGGTGAAGTTATTATCTTTTCCAGCACAGTATCTATGGGTACTACTTAACAAGAGTGGTCCCGGTGCGCGCACTCGCGTACTCGCGCATCCGCGCTAGCTAGTCATGTCTAGTCGATCCTTACTTTGTGTTTTTGTGTGTTATTTACTTTTTTTAATAAATTATTTACTTTGTGTTTTATTTACTTGTTTAACAAAAATTATTTACTTTGTGTTTTATTTACTTTGCTAGGTAGTCGTTGTAGGATCGACTAGTCACGACTATCTTGCGCGAGTGCGCGCACCGGGACCACTCTTCTTAAGTAGTACCGTATCTAGGATAACAAGGATCGGATCTTTTCCTTTTCACTATCTAATATGATCCGTTTTGTTCTAAAGATAACCGAAAAGATCCCAAGGAAATTTCACTGTTATATCTAGCAGGTCAGGTAACCACATAGTGGTTCCGTCGCACCGCCTTAGTGATTTTTGTTTGTGGTGTTGACCAAATAAGGCTCACGCCAGGGAGTATGTAATCCGCACTTAAGCCCCCATCACACGTATGCACTACTATGTCGGTTATCTCATAGTTTTGTTTATATTCTGTAGTGACTAACACTTTTAGACTGTTATGTCGGTGCATGTGTAACTTTTTCATTTCGATTTATATAATATGCACACACTGCATTTGTGTATGTGTGTGCGTGTTTAGTCCTAGAGCTGCATATCTCTTTTTTACTCTTTTACTTGTTTCAGTCATTTGACTGCGGCCATGCTGGAGCACCGCCTTTTAGTCGAGCAAATCGAACCCCCGGGACTTATTCTTTTTGTAAGCCCAGTACTTATTCTATCGGTCGCTTTTGCCGAACTGCTTAGTGACGGGGACGTAAACACACCAGCATCGGTTGTCAAGCAATGCTAGGGGAACAAACAGACACACAAACATATATACACACACTTATATATATATATATATATATACGACAGGCTTCTTTCAGTTTCCGTCTACCAAATCCACTCACAAGGCATTTGGTCGGCCCGGGGCTATAGCAGAAGACACTTGCCCAAGATGCCATGCAGTGGGACTGGACCCAGAACCATGTGGTTGGTTAGCAAGCTACTTACCACACAGCCACTCCTGCGCCTATGACGGGCTTCTTTCAGTTTCCGTCTACCAAATCCACTCACAAGGCATTGGTCGACCCGGGGCTATAGCAGAAGACACTTGCCCAAGATGCCACGCAGTGGGACTGAACCCAGAACCATGTGGTTGGTTAGCAAGCTACTTACCACACAGCCACTTTCAACTAATCTATAAAAGTTTGAATTGGACATTTTAAATCCCACTCGTTTCTGCCTTATCTAATGCTATTATGGATCAAAGCCTTTTTGGGCACCATCACACAGCTTCCCCCAAGCTTAGATTTATAAGGTGCTTCGAATGTGTGTCTGCTCTCTCCGTAATCCGTATAGGTTTTCCCAGTCTATTTATATATTATGTAATAAACTTCAGTGGAAAGCCGTGGTTGTAGTAGTTAGTAGTAGTAGTAGTAGACTGAAGAATTAGCAGCAGCGATACTACTCATAATTGCTGTAATTGTTTAAATCTCATTACATACCACCACCGACAGGCAACTAGTGTAAGTTCAGTACTGGGTAGTTGTGAGTCATAATTTGTAATAATATCATTGTATGTATGTGTACATGTGTCAATGCCCTGTATGGGTACTACTACAGTTTGTAGACGGAAAAGTTTGGTGGCGAATGGGAGGGACTGCTCCAATTAGTACCAGTTTTTTTTCCCACCGAGTCTAAACGACTGAAATTTTGCAATGATATATATAATATATACATTACGTTCTGAGTTCAAATTCCGCCGAGGTCGACTTTGCCTTTCATCCTTTCGGGGTCGATAAATAAAGTACCAGTTTCGCACTGGAGGCGATGTAATCGACTTAATCCCTTTGTCTGTCCTTGTTTTTCCCCTCTATGTTTACCCCCCTGTGGGCAATAAAGAAATATATATATACACACATATTAGAGGGAAACCATTATGTGAACACCCTTACGCTAGAAATAGATCCGCTATGGTCTTACCACTAAGAAATGTTCTCAAGAACATAGCGGATCTATTTCTAGCGTAAGGGTGTCCACATTGTGGTTTCCCTCTAATATGTATATAATACAATTTTACTGAACCTTCAGTTTTTTTTTATATGCTAGACCACTGGTGTGAAATCGATGTTAATTAAATTAATATATAATTTCTTACCCTCATTTTAAGTTTATATTTATATATATATATATATATATATGTATGTATGTATATATTTACACACACACACAGGCAGTTGTAAAACACACGTTAGTCGAGGCTTAGTTAAATATAGAGCATTAAACTACGGTAAGAATACTAGCTTTAAGTGAGTTAAAAATAGTGCACCTAGAATGCAAGCAAGACAAAGCAGTCGAGGTACAAAAAATAAATACTCGCAGAAACCCGGTTAAAGTTTGCACACATACGTAAAAAAAATACAGTGCACTTTTTGTAAACTCGGTTAAACCTAGTATGTCTTGTAGTTTAGTACTTTACATTTAATGAAGCTTATGTGTATGTATAATCCAAAAAGGCTTGGATTACACACACACACACACACACTTTATTCCTATGGCAACCGTTTATAGCTCCAGATAGTCTCGTGTTTGGTGTACGCGCGTCGTGTAGAAAAGAAACACGTGTATTTATGCATTATATATAATGTACACGTGTTTCTGAATGGTGGTCATCGCTAAATTACGTAAGGTCCTGTTGCGTGACACGTTGCAGCCGTCATCCTTCGTCAGCATTATTGGCCAAACATGCAATACAAATATGCTGGCCCTTTCTATACTCCAGTGTGCAAATAAGTACAATTGGGACATAATGAGCAACTGTCTCTGTGGTGCAGTCTGTTAGCGCGTTCGGCTGTTAACCGAAAGAGGGGTGGTTCGAGCCCAGCCAGGGATGAGCTATCTTTTTTATAGGCGCAGTAGTGGCTGTGTGGTAAGAAGTTTGCCTCCTAACCACATGGTTCCGGGTTCAGTCCCACTGCGTGGCACCTTGGTCGCCTTCTACTATAGCCTCGGACCGACCAAAGCCTTGTTAGTGAATTTGGTTGACGGAAACTGAAAGAAGCCCGTTATATATATGTATATCTATCTATATATATGTGTGTGTGTGTGTGTGTGATTTTCCTCCACCACCGCTTGATGTATTTATGTATCCTTAGCTTCGTGGGTCGGGAAAAGAACGAATAGAATATATAACAAAAATTAAGTACTAGGGTCGATTCATTCGATTAAAATTACCAAGGCGGTGCCCCAGCATGGCCGCAGTCGAATATCTGAAACAAGTAAAAAATAGGAAAATAGAATAGAGGAGGGGGGGGACGAAGTTATGGGGTTAAAAGAGTATGGAAGTGTGATGGGATGGAGAAACGAAGATCATGAAGGTCACGCCCCCACGTAAGCGGCTCCGATTGACCAGTCGATTACAACGACCCCAGTGCTCGACTGGTGCTTTATTTTATGGACTGGACAAGCAGCGATGTGTGTGTGTGTATATATATATAAACACGCAATCTCAAGTAAGAAACGTAGTCTAAGTCACATGAGTAACCATATGATTGAGTTGTGAACTAAATGTGTAAGTGGTTTTGTTGAATGGCTAGTTGTGGGCGCACACACACAAACTCATACACACTGTGGATTCCGCTTAATTGCATAAATCCGTTGGTCCTTATGCAGTTAATTTGTATAGTATATTGTCAGTTATAAGATCGTGACTATCTTTATACACTTAACAAACCAAATTAAAGCGGTTTTTCCGAACCTCATGTTCCTGTGTTCCGCCTAGTTCAAGCTATTCATTTTCCATGTATAAAGAGTTTTCACTTTGATATTCTTCATTTGTGTGTGTGTGTGTGACCCCCTTCGGTCAGACACTGACCATGGGTTTGCACCTAGAGAGTTACCCTCCGAGGTACAAGTCCGAGCAAGGGTGTTTTCATGGAGGAGCAGCAGTTGCCCATGCATGCCAGCCTCCCCCTCTAAACGCCACTGATGTTATCCAAGGGAAAAGCAAAGGGGCCGATACAGCTTGGCACCTGTGACGACGCAACTCATTTCTACAGCTGAGTGAACTGGAGCAACGTGAAATAAAGCGCAGCCCGGTCCGGGATTCGAGCTCACAACCTCACGATCGTAAGCTCGAAGCCAAGCCTAAATAGATTCATATGTCCCGGCAATGAATTTAACAATTATAAAAACTTGGAACATATGGATTAAGAAACTGAGGTTTAGCGTAGTTAATTGGGAATGGAAACCACAAAATAGGCCTCCATTTACGTAGCAAATTGAAAAAAGAAAAGTATTACACGATAAGAAATTACACTAGAATCCGAACTTCGATAGTTTTTTAATTCATTAGATTTCGTAAGAATGATTACGTTACACTTTTATCGTCAGTTGTTTGTAAATATTGAAGTAGTGACCTGCTAAGCAAACAACGACCTGCGTGCACGCATACACACAATCTTGCCGCCTAAAGAAATACATAGACGAGGAGAAACTCGACGAAGTGTATATGATCAGCTTTGATGAAGAAACCTGTTTCTACAATTTAAGACGTCCACATATGTACACCCTAAGAAATCATGTGTGATTATCTGTCTAAATAAGACTGTCTGTCTATCTATCTGTTTATCTAGCCATCTATCTATCTATCCATCTATCTGTCTATCTATCTGTCTATCTATCTATCTATCTATCTATCTATCTATCTATCTATCTATCTATCTATCTATCTACTATCTATCTATCTATCCACCTATCTATCTGTCTATCTATCTATCTCTATCTATCTATCTATCTATCTATCTATCTATCTATCTATCTATCTATCTATCTATCTATCTATCTATCTATCTATCTATCTATCTACCTGTCTGTCTATCTATCTATCTATCTATCTATCTATCCAAGTCTGTCTGTCTGTCTGTTTATCTATCTATCTATCTGTCTATCTAAACAAGTCTATCTATTTATCTATCTGTCTGTCTGTCTCTATCTATCTACACACACACATGCGCGCGCGCGCAATTGATTTCGTTACTGTGACCCCGAAATCGTGGGTGGATGTTGCGCCTATCTTAACATGGTATGTGGCTACCTTGAAATAGGAACGATGGTGATAGTAGTTGTAAATCTTAGTAGTAGTGTTGATATTAGTGGCAATAGTGGTGGTTATGATAATAGTAGCAGTAGTAGTAGTAGTGGTATGGTAGCAATAATAATACTTCGCCAGACATGAAGGCGGTGGCGATTACTGGTGTTTGCATGAAGGGTGGGTCGTGGTGGTGGTGGTATTTCTGTAAATTAATTTTCCCACATGGCGAGTCGCCATTTCTCTCTTTGCCGTTCTCTTTATTTATAATTTGTTGCTTCGTTGTGTTACGGGGAAAAATCTAACAAATAAAATAAACAAATGGAAATTGACAACGTGTCAGTCAGTATACACTACCGTACAGGTACTTCAAAAAGTACCTACCTACCTACATACATACATACATGCATACTATTAGACCTAAGTGCTCTGTATTTTGTTTGTAGCAACGATATATTTTTAATCAACATCCATCATCGTTTAGCGGTCATGGTCCGTGCTTGCATGGGTTGGGCGGGTTGACAGGATCCGATTTGGGCACGGATTGCATCGTGTTCCAATGTCCGCTTTGGCATGTTTTCGATGTCTGCATGTCCTTTTTTTAACGACAAACAATTTACAACGTATACCGAGTGCTTGTTTTCGTGCCAACATCACTAGTGAGCTCGCCATGTAGGTCGCAAGGGTACAATCTCCACGAGAGGTGGTGGGTGGCAGGCTTTATAGTAGGTAGGGCACGAGGGGCTGAAATACGAGGGGTCAGCTGGCTCTTGTTTCTTGATTCTGCCATGTTACAAACCCTGTGCATTGATTTCTTCATTTCACCTTAAATGCATTTTACTGTTCAAACTACATGTATTTCTTACCCTCAGACTCTCCAACTTTTTTCTCAGTCATGCCTGTCTATGCCTATGCTAGTAGGGTGCCAAGAACACCATCCGAGCGTGATCGTTGCCAGAGCAGCCACTGGCTTCTGTACCCGTGGCACGTAAAAGGGAACCATTCGAGCGTAATCATTATCAACGTCGCTTCACTGGCACCTGTGCCGGTGGCATGTGTAAAAAGATTCGAGCGAGGTCATTGCCAGTACCGCATGACTGGCCCCCGTGCCGGTGGCACGTAAAAAGCACCCACTATACTCTCGGGGTGGTTGGCATTAGGAAGGGCATCCAGCTGTAGAAACTCTGCCAGATGAAGACTGGAGCCTGGTGCAGCCATCTGGTTCACCAGCCCTCTGTCAAAATCGTCCAACCCATGCTAGCATGGAAAGCGGACGTTAAACGATGATGATGATGATAATGATGATCTTCCTAACACTTAAAATTGTTGCATTTCTCTATGTAAATAACTGTTTGATTCAGACTTGTATTATTATAAGCGGTTTGGATATCAACACATTCTTTAGCAACATTGAATTTACTTTTATGCCATGTCTCTGATGCTATGCTGAAAATAGAACCTGTTAATTATTATATCTAGTTTTCATAATTTCCACATACCCTCTGTGTGTGTGTTTGTATGTGTGCAGAGATGTAGGCAAGACTCAGTGATTTAAGAATTTGCTTTGTAACTGCATGATTTAGGATTCATTCTCATTCTATTCAGGTGCCTTCTATTCTATGGCCTCACGCTGAATCAGTTGCCTTCTGAGTGGAATTGGTAGATAGAAACTAAGAAGCTCATGTAGTCTACTCTTTACTCTTTTACTTGTTTCAGTCATTTGACTGCGGCCATGCTGGAGCACTGCCTTTAGTCGAGCAAATGACCCCCGGGACTTATTCTTTGTAAGCCCAGTACTTATTCTATCGGTCCCTTTTGCCGAACCGCTAAGTGACGGGGATGTAAACACACCAGCATTGGTTGTCAAGCAATGCTAGGGAGACAAACACACACACATACATATATACGACAGGTTTCTTTCAGTTTCCGTCTACCAAATCCACTCACAAGGCATTGGTCGGCCCGGGGCTATAGCAGAAGACACTTGCCCAAGATGCCATGCAGTGGGACTGAACCCAGAACCATGTGGTTGGTTAGCAAGCTACTTACCACACAGCCACTCCTGCGCCTATGTATACAAGCATGCATGCTTGTGTGTGTTTATGCCTTGTCTTTGGCTGATGTGTACATGCTGCATGAAAAGCTTTATACAGTGTCATTATTGACAAACTTCTGCGAATGCATTTCTTATTTCTTTATTGCCCACAAGGGGCTACTGTGAAAGCATTTCTGGCCATTGATCTGTTCGTTGTTCGTACAGGTTAGGTTTGGTGAGAGAAAGTGCAACTGGCCGTAGAAAGTCTTGCCTCATTGTGTTTCCTCTGACCCTTGCTAACATGGAAAAATAAGCATTGAAGCAGAGATTTTTATAGATACGTAATATAGATACATGCACGTCTATATATTGTATGTTTTGTTGTTGATATTCCCCAGCAGTTGTGAGATTTTTGAGTGAATAAATATTGCACACCTTGTACTACTCTATAATAGTGCTATTTTATCTGTTGGTTTGACTGCACTCATTTTGCCAAACTAGCCAAGGGTATCTGTAATCCAAACTGCATTTACAGAAGACACTACACTCTAAAAAATGTCCATGTACCATCAAACTAAAAATTACAGACAGTGGACCTATAATCTCGATTTATTAATAGAATACTCTACACTCTCAGAAATGCCAACACAGATTCCTTTGATGCCATCACATGTTCTTCAGCTTTTTATTGTCTGCTCTGCTGAGGATGGGTGAACTGTTCAGTTTTTTCATAAACCACAGAAACATTGCTGTGATTTCTGAGATGTTAAGCTATTCAAAGAATTCTTAGCTCCTAGATATGATGTTAGTTTATTATTGGTACGTTCTTCCTTGAATTTCTGGTACTTCTGTTCTTAACAGCTAGATGAATTGGTGTGTGTAGAATCAAGTTTCCTGTCCTTGAACACAAAACAACTACAATGGATTTGGCTCTCAGACTATATCCGTTTAGCCATTTCACTCTTCCAGTTGATTGAAAGATTGATGTTCATCTAAAGGATGCTGTAGGCAGCTGCTTGAATTCCAGTGGATTGCAGTTTGTGATTGGAAGAATTGGGGAAAATATTTGATGCAGGATTTGGGCAGTGAGACACAATAAGAATGACAAGAGAAATAGAAATTGGCAGAACAAGTGTACCTGGGTAACATTGTGTTGTGTGGACGCACCCAGATGACAAAGTAGGCTAGCCCATCATCTTCATCATCATTTAACGTCCGTTTTCCATGCTAGCATGGGTTGGACGGTTCGACCGGGGTCTGGTAAGCCATGGAGGCTGCACCAGACTCCAGTCTGATCTGGCAGTGTTTCTACAGCTGGATGCTCTTCCTAACGCCAACCACTCTGTGAGTGTAGTGCGTGCTTTTTATGTGCCACTGGCACAGGGACCAGAGCAGGCTGGCAAACGGCCACGATCGGTTGGTGCGGCACAAGCATCTGCCACGTTCGGATGTTGCTTTTTACATGTCACCGGCACGTAGATATAGAGGGAGAGGTCTAGACATCAAGTTGAGTAGAGGACACCCGAACGTGTGACGTAACACATTGGTATAGAGCTAGGTAATTCAGAAGGTAAGCCAGACATTAGCTTCTGACTAATCAGTGCATGGTGCTTGAAACCATTTCACTTTGAGCATTGTTAATTAAGAGAGGCAAGAATGTTGCATTGTTTTTCATAGGCCTAAATAAGAAATCATTTTTTAAAGGTGTGTGAAAATGTATGTCAACAAATTGAACTAGTTAAAATTTAAGCTGTTTGTTTTGGTACTGAAGTAGGCTGATTTTAAGCTGTTTCAGTACCAATGTGGGTTAGTAGTTTTAAGTTATGTGTTTTGGTATCAAACCAGTTTTCTATGCTATTTTTGTTTTCATACTATGTTGTTTGTAGTTCAAAACACAGTATAGGTGTTATATAGAAATAATAGTGGATATAGGACAATTGATTTACCTGATCTTCAGTATTTTGCACGGTAAAGTAAAATTGCTGAAGAAGTTTATCTATAGCATTGTGTTCATTCTGTTAGCTGTGTTATTACTTATCTATCTTATTCCTCTGTGACATACCTTTTAAAACTAGGAAGTTAATTCATAACATCTTGTGTTACTCTCTCTGTTAGCTATGCCACTTATCTTGTCTATCTTGTCCTCTTCAACATACCTTTAAAACCAGCTTCTATCTGCTCTGTTTTCTTTGTGTTTGCATATCTGTATGTGTGCACATCTGCAGATGTAATAGATACAGTAAGAATAAAGACAATACAAAAGTTACGTAAACAAAAAAAAATCCCACTTTAAAACAAATTTGTGTTTGCGTGTGAGAGATGAAGGGTGTATGATTGTGATTTCTTCATGAAGTTATCCAAGATTTTAGGCAGTTCCCGTCTTTGACCAGGTTTATAGAAATTACCATGAAATGTTAGAGCACTTTTGATCTTCTCATTCAGAAGATATTTCAGTGGAGTGTTCTCTTCATCAGCAATTGACTGAAGATTATTTTACAGTGCAAAATACTGAAGATTATATAGGCGCAGGAGTAGCTGTGTGGTAAGTAGCTTGCTTACCAACCACATGGTTCCGGGTTCAGTCACACTGTGTTGCCCCTTCGGCAAGTGTCTTCTACTATAGCCTCGGGCCGAGCAAAGCCTTGTGAGTGGATTTGGTAGGCGGAACTGAAAGAAGCCTTTCGTATATATGTATATATATATTTATGTGTTCGTGTGTCTGTGTTTGTCCCCCCAACATCACTTGACAACCGATGCTGGTGTGTTTATGTCCCCGTCACTTAGCGGTTCGGCAAAAGAAACTGATAGAGTAAGTACTAGGCTTACAAAGAATAAGTCCTGGGGGTCGATTTGCTCGACTAAAGGCGGTGCTCCAGCATAGCCACAGCCAAATGACTGAAACGAGTAAAAGAGGATATTGGTAGCTTCAGACAGTGTAACTCTGAGTGGTACAAGAGTTACTAGTGAATGTGCCGGTTCTTTTGACCCACGTTGTAGCAAGCTTCCCCCCCCTGTTGTCCATGCAGTCACTACACCAAACCAAGGACAGCTGTAACCACTCCAAACATGGCAACAACTACTTTGTTTTACTATTAATTGAAGGTTAATCCTTTGCTCTTAGCTTAGATATTTCTCTCTCCAATGCCTGTACCATGTCTATAGTGAAGCATTTTCTACTTCCTTCTCTTGTTCATAAATCATCATCATCATACGTCCGTTTTCCATGCTAGCATGGGTTGGACGGTTCGACCGGGGTCTGGTAAGCCATGGAGGCTGCACCAGGCTCCAGTCTGATTTGGCAGTGTTTCTACAGCTGGATGCTCTTCCTAACCACTCTGTGAGTGTAGTGATAGATCTCTCCTCTAATATCATTCCTCTCTTCCATGCTCACTTGGTTGGACATGGCGACATCTCACCTTACTTGGAAGCATGATACATTGCTATTAGACTCCGCCTTTCATATACTTTATTATCTTCACAGGTTACTTTCAACTCAACAATTAAAATATTTTTTGTCAGGTCAGACAGACTATGTCAAATGGAAATAATGTTTTCTCTGTTGCAATATGGATTGGGGAGGACACTTCTTACTACTGTGTATCAGTTTCTTTTTAGTGTTTGTTTTCATATACTTGTGTGAGTGTGTGTACTCATGACCCTCAGCCCCCGAAGGAAACCTGTCTGGGCTTGCTGCCACAATATCCATAATCAATCTGTGACCGTTGATAGGAAACGTGACCATTGTGACTAATTTCATCCTAGTCTCCGAGGCAATGCAACAAGTTATTAGCAATGCTGTCACGTCACTGAAGACTGTATTGTTAGATCTGTTTAGGTTATGCATAACTTAATAGGAACTATTAATTCTTTGTCTAGACATCACCGACTTGTTGGGGTTAAAACTTCCATTTTCTTCATTCGCCCTTTAGCATTCAGATTGCTTTATCAAATGTTATGCTTATTTAATTTAATTGTTTTGAATTAATCATGTATTATGTTGTAGCTTCATGATTCCAAATGATGCGATTGTTTCTTTTCAGAATTACATTGTAGTGAGTGGTCAGATCCTGGTGGTTTAAACTTAAAGCTTGTAGAATATTTAGGCCGGATATGGCCAGTTGAAATGCTATAGGGTTAAAAGAAGAAACATTCATTCAGGATTGATAAAATAAGGGACCAGTTAAGCACTGGGATCAAAATAACCAACTAATTGCTTCCCCTAAAATTGTTGACCTTGTACCAAATTTGAAACCATTATTATTATTATTTTTTTTTATAATCTCAGATTCTGCTGAGGTTGACTTTGCCTTTCATCCTTTTGTGGTCAATAAAACAAGTACCAGTTGAGCGCTGGGGGTTGATGTAAATGACTAGTTCCTTCCCCCAAAATTTCAAGCCTTGTTCCTATAGCAGAATGGGTTATTGATAACAATAATGATAATAACAGTTTCAAATTTTGGCACAAAGCCAGCAATTTCAAGAGAGGGCATGGTTTAATCACATCAACCTCAGTGCTCAACTGGTATTTATTTTATCAAATCCGATAGGATGAAAGGTGAAGTCGACCTTGGTAGAATTTGAACTTAGATCATAAAGATGGACAAAATGCCGCTAAGCATTTCATCTGGCACAGTAAAATGGTAATGATGATAATAATAATAATAATAATAAAAAGCACCATCCAAACATGGCCAATGCCAGCACCGCCTTGACTGGCATCTGTGCCGGTGGAATGTAAAAAGGACCAACCGATCGTGGCTGCTGCCAGCCTCCCCTGGCACCTGTGCCGGTGGCACGTAAAAAGCACCCACTACACTCTC
This sequence comes from Octopus sinensis, assembly GCF_006345805.1. Lineage (NCBI taxonomy): Eukaryota > Metazoa > Mollusca > Cephalopoda > Octopoda > Octopodidae > Octopus > Octopus sinensis. The sequence continues at coordinate 198,456,423 of NC_042998.1, read as the reverse complement.
GGAGTGGTTGGCATTACGAAAGGCATTCAGCTGTAGAAACACTGCCAGATCAGACTGGAGCCTGGTGCAGCCTCCTGGCTTCCCAGACCCCAGTCGAACCGTCCAACCCATGCTAGCATGGAAAACGGACGTTAAACGATGATGATGATGTTGATGATGATGATAAAAAGAAGTGGAAGAATCAAATATAATTTCAGTATTGAATTCTGTCAAGTAAAACTAGTTTGTGTGGACATTACTTGAACTTAATAAAATCATCTTATACTAATGTATATTTTAATTACTCAGCTCTCTTAATTAGTTCTTCAGATATTATAAGAATGTCTGTAACTTCTATGATTTCTGTTAAGTCTTTGAAATTATTGTATATGTCTTTCCACTTGCCTACACCCATCTACGCCCTCGCCATGTGTTACCACTTGGTATATTGACCAATTACCAGTTCACTGGCGGTGTAAATAGTCTTTACATTAACCAGGACCAACTTCCACCAAGTTCTAAATAATTCTCTACTAATTGATGTCATGTCTTTCATTAACTAGGTCTGGTGAAATGAAAGGCTCTCTCTCTCTCCCTCTCTCTCTCTCTCTCTCTCTCTCACACACACACGTATTGACTTGTTCAACTTCTTTCTTCATACTTACTGACACGCCTTCTCATACACATTCACTTTATATTATACACTTTCTCTCATATGCATAATCTGTCTCTTTTATGTTACACACAACACGCCCATGCTCTCTTGTACACATTTTCACACTCATATATATATATACTTGCTCTCACATTCAACCACTCATTTTCTTACACTTTCCCCTTTAGTTGCTCTTTCATGCACACACAGTCCTTTGTGCATATACATGCTCGCTTACACACATTTACTCATTATTCAGTTCCTCCTTTTCAATCACGTACACAATTTTCCTCTCACACAAACATGCTCTACCTGTCTTCTCCCCGCCAATCTTTATTATTATCTTTCTGACAGTAACTGCAATGGAGCACCATTTGTGACAGACTTTTGCCAGACTTAGACTGATCACATGATATTTCACTAGCACTATAACCCGGCGTTGCTGGGTCATAGTGCTAGTGCATGCATATACAGCTGCATGCGTGCGCACATACACGCGAGTACTGTCCAAATCTCCGACCAATCACATACAGCTAGCTGGCATTCAATTGGCGTATCAAGTTTCGGGCATTTTGATTGGGTTTGGGATAGAAAATTCACAAAAAATTCACTTCTATTGATTTTTTTAATGGCTTTGCGGGGTGACTGGGGAAATGTAAAGATGTGCACGACCACCCTTGGACGGTTTTGAATGACCATAGAAAGTGTGAGCCCTCTAACTGAAAAATTGTGGATGTGTATAAAGAACACACACACACACCACAGATATTTTGCCATTTATATATATAAAGATGACAAATTATGAGATATGCCTCAAGAATTAAGTGTGATGATATTCATATCTAAATCAGTAAAGGGCAAAATTGGCAGGGAGCTGAACAAGATACCTTGTGGTCTTCAAGTTATGTCTTTTTATATTGTAAATTCAAATGTAGGCAAGAGTTAATGGTTAATGTTGTTGTTATGACGGTGATGAATTAAGGAAAGTGAGTGTAGTACGCCCTTGCTGAACTGTTGGTTAAAATATATGGAGAAGCAGCCAAGCGTAAACACATATTACATACCTTCTTTTTCTGTCTCCTATTAACATGTCACTTTCACTCTCTCTACCTCATCTACTTTTCTCTCTCTCTCTCTCTCTCATGCATTCTTTTCCTCCACTTTCACACTTTCGGTTACCACTCCTCTTCTATTCACACTTTGCCTCGAAAGTATGGAAACTGTGGAGAGCAGACAAGGACTCTTAAGTCAAGTCATGAGACAAAGTGGTATCTCTCGTATTTGCGTCACAATAATGTGTACTGTGCGCTCTGTAATGGCAGGCATTTGGAAAGGCACCAAACTAGAGAAACCATGTTCAAAATGGAACAAACTGAAAGAGACAAGGTTCTCCAACCTGTCTAGAAGGACAAGACAAGCACTCCAGAATATGAATAGACTATGATGCCCATACAATTCATGCCAGCAAGAAAGCAGACTAAAAAAATCACACACACACACACCACACACTCTCTCTCCTCCTCTCTCTCCATCTCCTCTCTCTCCTCTCTCTCCTCTCTCTCTCTCTCTCCTCCCTCTCCCCTCTCCCCTCATCTCTCTGACTCTCTCTCTTCCCTCTCTCACTCTCACCTCTCTCTCCTTCTCTCACTCTCTCCCTCCCTCTCCCCTCTCGCCTTATCTCTCTCTCTCTCTCTCTCATCTCCTCTCTCCTCTCTCTCTCCTCTCTCATTTCTCTCACTCTCTCTCTCTCTCTCCTCTCTCTCTCTCTCTCTCCCTTTCAGTTGAATATGTTTGTGACATCTCCCAACTTCTAATGGCAAACTCATTCTAATTACCACGGAGAAAATATTCTCTCTGATGGTGAAAGGTGCAAAAACACTGTCTACGCAGTGCTTCCCCCTATTGGATCCCCATATGCGTTACGTCTTTTACCATAGAATGGAACTTATTCTCTACAATAACTGCAGTGAATTTGCCTCTAGAAGTTGGGATGCATCTGACAGATTTTAACTTGCTAAAGTATATTTACCCCTAATCACTGCTTTGTTCTGATGCTGCTATTTTTATCCCAACAAGGTGGTCCCCGAGTGCGACCCAGTCACTGATGTTGCTGACTGTTTCTAGTTAGAGACACAGCTTTGAATCTGCCCAAGGTTATCTTTGGTATTTCCTATGTAACCTGATAATACTGATGATAATAAAACGTTTAGTCTTCTTCGTGAAACAGGCCAATGGTCATGTGTGTTAAGAAGCTCTTATATATTATCTTTTGTTCAGACATGCTCTATCTAGCATTACATTATCCAATAACTTCTCTTTTTTTCTTTTTTTTAAAGGGATAGATATTCATCAGAGCAAGGTGTAACTGCTGGTAAAAGCATTTACTGAAAACAGACACACTCTGTCTGCCTGTCTCTGCTTCTCTCTCTCTCTCTCTCACACACACACAGCAACGTACTGTTTTGCAGTTTCCGGCCACTCCCAAGGCTTCGTCCAGCTTGAGGTTACAGTAGAAGACACTGACCGAAGGTGCCATGCTGTGGAATTAAGTTTGAAACCATGTATGCATACACTTGATCCACACATACAAATACACACGTATGTATGTGTGTATGAGTTCAAATTCCGCCGAGGTCGACTTTGCCTTTCATCCTTTCGGGGTCGATAAATAAAGTACCAGTTTCGCACTGGAGTCGATGTAATCGACTTAATCCTTTTGTCTGTCTTTGTTTGTCCCCTCTATGTTTAGCCCCTTGTGGGCAGTAAAGAAATATATATACTCATACAATGGCTTCTTGCAGTTTCTGTCCACAAAGTTTCAGTCTCAAGGTTTTATTTTATCCACAGCTGTAGTAGAGGACATCAGCTGACAGCATACATGCAGGGACAATGACCCTCAAACCATGTTTCCAAAGTGAACGTCATCATCACACAGCCATCGACTGGCCTCCGTGCCGGTGGCACGTAAAAAGCACCATCCGTTCGTGGCCGTTGCCAGCCTCGCCTGGCCCCCGTGCTGGTGGCACGTAAAAGCACCATCTGTTCATGGCCATTGCCAGCCTTGCCTGGCCCCCGTGCCGGTGGAACATAAAAGCACCATCCGTCCATGGCCGTTTGCCAGCTCCATCTGGCACCTGTGCGGGTGGCACGTAAAAAGCACCCACTACACTCACGGAGTGGTTGGCGTTAGGAAGGGCATCCAGCTGTAGAAACACTGCCAGATCAGACTGGGCCTGATGCAGCCTTCTGGCTTCCCAGACCCCAGTTGAACCATCCAACCCATGCTAGCATGGAAAGTGGACGCTAAAGGATGATGATGATGTGTATTTTTATGGATATCCAATGACAATTTGACAATGTTATTGGATTTCCTACTCTATCACCCTCTCTTCATTAAAACTCATGTCATCAAAAGATCACCTCTTTGCTTAATGAACTATATAGCCTGTTATTTCAGCCTCCTCCTCTGAAGATACAGCTTAGACAGTATAAGAGAGAGAGAGAGAGTTGTTCATTGGAGGACAGCATGGTTTAACAGGGAACTGACACATAGTTGCTTAACCTGCCGAAAATAAGGACCTTAAACTTTCGCACATCATACTCTACAGGCAATATTGAACAGTAAATTCCTACATATACACCCAAATGACATGACTGTCACAACTATAGCATCTTCCTTCCTTTTGTTTGACGACAGCTGATCTGAGAATACTCAATAACAAATTTTGCTTTGAACAAATGATTGAAGGCCACTGTGTGTATGTGTTCGACTTGGTAGATGATACGGTATCCAAATTTCCTTCGACTTTCACTTTAATTATTGGAAAACGTAATCCAATGTAGGTAGCATTTATCTGTCAAGCTGACTGGGGAGTAGAGCCTGTGGAAGACGAGGAACAGTAACTTCCGTGAAGGCCAGTCTGCAGCTTCTGTCACAAATAAAAAAAAATAATAATGAAATTATTGTATACAGTGCTCAGGTGCACCACAACTTGTCAAAAAGTGTGTATAAAGTATATGCAGTAATGTACAAATGTCTGGGAAGTGAACAGTGTATGAGTCAGATACATGCTTGCGTGTGTATGGAGGGGAGAGAAAATCAGGTGTAGTGTTGGCGAATCTCAGGAAGCATGGAAGTTTTGAAGGATGCAGTGCTCCGACAACTAACAACTGATGCTGGCAGTTTGTTCCATGCTTCAGCAACTCTTAGCATGAAAACAATGTGTCCGAAAGTCATGGAAGGAGCTGTGCTGTTTTCTGACTTTGTAAACATGTCCACATGTGTTAGACGGGTGGAGTTTGAAA